>NC_044031.1:77704565-77874565 GCF_901765095.1 Microcaecilia unicolor
CAATATCTTTCTAAGCCTACTAGCTACTCTGATACAATCCTGGAACAATAAGTTTTATATATACGCTGACAACATTCTACTAGTCTTTCCCCAAAACCCTTCCAATCTCGATCTTTCACCTCTCCAAGCATATTTAAATAAAATTGATGATTGGCTTACAACTAACAGTCTCATTTTGAATCCTTTGAAATCTGTTCTGCTCTGGATCACCAGTCATCCCTTCACCCCCTCTGCCACCTCCCTTCTCAAGAGTGTTTCCATTCAGTAGGTTCCTTCCCTCAAATTCTTGGTGGGTCACAAGTGGGCCTGTTTCTGCTCTACCTTGTCCATTCTCTCCGCAGTACCCTCCCTAGATATTAATTCCTGTGCAACCCTTCTTTGTTCCCTGGTCTCCTCCCACCTTGATTATTGTAATATGGTTTATCTGGGTCTCCCCAAATTTCTCCTTAAATGTTCACAAATGACTCGGAATACTGCCATTTGGTTACTCTCACACCCATCGGTCAGATCATGTGTCCTCCTTTCTTGCCCATCATCACTGGCTTCCTGTTCCTTATCATATTCAGTTTAAGGTCCTCACCCTGGCTCACAAAATTCTCCACATGGGGATCCCTTCTTACCTGTCTGCACTTATTTCTCCTTAAACACCCTCTAGAGCTCCACTCTACTGTTGTCTATCAACTTTCCTTGATACTTTGTGTTCTTTGCGGTTTCTCCATCTTTATGGAATGCCCTTCCGCCCAAGTTCTGTTCTGAGTAGTCCTATCCCCATTTTATAGGGCTTCTAAAGACTTATACTTTTTTTCCCAGGCTATTCCCTTTGCCACATCATGAGTGATCCAGCCTGGCTGCCTGTCCTGTAGTGTGCTATCACTACTTGCATTTTGCTTTCCTTGTCTCTTGTTATTTCTTCCTGTGCTATTCCTGTTTTTAGGATTTTGTAGTTCCTTTCCCTTTACCCCATTTTTGTATTTGTGCACCACTCTGTTCTCTGAAGGGCGGTACATCCAGTCATTTTAAACTACCCCAAGTCCCACCTGCTCCCAGTTCAGCAATTGGAATTCATTGGAACCCTGCTAGAGACACAACAGACGTAAAGTTTTCTCTCTGTGCTGAGGGTGGACACTCTAGTCGCACTCACCACTCAGGTTTGGGCCAGCCAAAGGTCACAGCTCAGCAGACGTGAGGCCTCCATGGTGCATGTCACTCCCTTGACACATCTGCACATGAGAACCGCCCAGTGGACTTTAACTTCCCAGTGGTGTCAGGCCTCTGGGAACCTAGCCGATGTAATCTGCTTAACACCAGAGTTGGTTCAGTCCCTCCTTTGCTGGACAATTCGACCCAGTTTGACCATGGGACTTCCATTCCAAATTGCTCAGCTTCAGAAGGTGCTGACAGTGGGATTCATCCCGCTTGTGTTGGGTAGCTCTTCTGGATAGATTTCACACCCAGGGTGCTTGATCAGCTCAGGAAGCAGATCTTCAGATCAACCTCCTAGAGCTACAGGCAATCTGGAACACTCTAACAACTTTCAGAGATTGGCTGCTCAACCAAATTGTATTCCTTCAAATGGACAATCAGGTTGCAGTGCATTACACCAACAAGCAGGGGGTACCGACTCATACCCTCTGTGTCATTAGGCTTTGGGAATGTGGCACTGGACTGTTCAGAATAGGATAATTCTCAGGGCCACATACCTGGCCAGCAAATCCAACACCCTGGCCGACAGACTGAGCAGGGTCATGCAGCTGCACAAACTTTACCTGCAAGAACTTCTGGGAGTGGGGCACCCCCTCGGTGGATCTCTGCCACTCCATTCAATCACAAAGTCCCTCAGTACTTTTCCAGGGTCAGAGCACACAACAGACTAAGTTTGGATGCCTTCCTATATGGAGAATGGTCGTCTCCTATACCTCTCGTGAGGAAGACTTTGCTGAAACTCAAACAAGACCACAGAACCATGATTCTGATCGCTCCCTATTAGCCCAGGCAGATCTGGTTCCCTCTTCATCTGGAGTTATTCTTTGAAGAAGCAAATGTTTTCTGGCTCCTATCACACGAAGTATCTCTTCTGCATCCCAACCTCCAGTCCCTGGTCCTCACAGCCTGGAGAGCTTAGAATTTTGCTTCCTTGAATCTTCCTGAGGGTGTCTTCAAGTTCTTGCTGGTTTCTAGGAAAGATTCCACCAAGAGGTGTTAACTCTTTCATATGGATGAGGTTTGCCATCTTATGTGAGGGCAGAGCCCTAGATTCTATTTCTTGCCCTACATAGGTCCTGTTTGAATACCTTGTACACCTTTCTGAGTCTGGTCTTAAGACAACTCTGTAAGGGTTCACTTCAGTGCAATTAATGCTTATGATTACTATGTGGAAGGTAAGCCTATTTATGGGCAGCCTCTAGTTGTTCGATTCATGAGAGGTTTGCTATTGCCAAAGCCCTCTATCAAACCTCTGTGTCATGGACCTCAAAGTTGTCCTCATCTGATGAAAACTCCTTTTGAGCCACTAGATTCCTCTCATCTGAAGTATTTGACATGAAGATTGGAGGGTGGACAATGTAATGCCAATTTTTAAAAAGGGTTCTAGGGATGATATGGGAAATTACAGACCGGTAAGCCTAACTTTGGTGCTGGGCAAAATAGTTGAAACTAAAAAGAATAAAATTAACAACCTAAGTGACAGACCGAAAGTCCATCAAGCTCAGCATCCTGTTTTCAACAGTGGTCAATCGAGGTTACAAGTACCTGGCAAGATCCCCAAACAGTACAATGCATTTTATGCTGCTTATAAGCAGTGGAGTTTCCCCAAGTCCCTTAACAATGGTTCATGGACTTTTATTTTAGGAAGCTATCCAAACCTTTTTTTCAAACCCTGCTAATCTAACTGCTTTTATTACATTCTCTGGCAACAAATTCCAGAGTTTAATTACACATTGAGTGAAGAAATATTTTCTCTGATTTGTTTTTAAATTTACTACTTTGTAGCTTTGTTGGGTACCCCCTAGTCCTAGTATTTTTGGAAAGAGTAAACAAATGATCCATGTTTACTTGTTCCACACCACTCGTTATTTTATAGACCTCTATCATATCTCCCCTCAGCTGTCTTTTCTCCAAGCTGAAGAGCCCTAGCCTCTTTAGCCTTTCCTCTTAGGGAAGTAGTCCTATCTTCCCCTTTATCATTACAGAACACATAGACAAATATGGTTTGATAGGACAGAGTCAGCATGGGTTTAGCCAAGGGAAATCTTGCCTCACCAACTTGCTTCATTTCTTTGAGGGCATGAATAAACGTGGTTAAAGGTGAGCCGGTTGATGTAGTGTATGTAGATTTTCAAAAAGCTTTTTGCGGAGTTCCTCATGAGACTCCTTAGAAAATTAAAAAGTCATAGGATAGGAGGCAATGTCCTTCTGTGGTTTAGGAATTGGTTATTTGACAGAAAACAGAGGGTAGAGTTAAATGGCCATTTTTCTCAGTGAAGGAAGGTGAATAGTGGAATGCCAAAGAGATCTGGACTGGGACCGATTCTATTTAACACATGAATGATCTGGAAATCTGAACGAGTGAGGTGAGAACGCCCATCTCAAAAACTACCAAATCTAAGTCACTTGGTCGTGGGAGGAGCCAGCATTCATAGTGCACTGGTCCCCCTCACATGCCAGGACACCAACCGGGCACCCTAGGGAGCACTGCAGTGGACTTCACAAATTGGTCCCAAGTGCATAGCTCCCTTACCTTGGGTGCTGACCCCCCCCCCCCCCCCCCAAAAAAAAAAAAACCCCCACTACCCACAACTGTACACCACTGCCATAGCCCTTATGGGTGAAGGGGGCACCTAGATGTGGGTCCAGTGGGTTTTGGAGGGCTCAACATTTACCACCACCAGTTTAACAGGTAGGGGGGGGTGGGCCCTGGTCCGCCTGCCTTAGGTGCACTGCACCCACTAAAACTGGGACCTGCATACTGCTGTGATGGACATGAGTATGACATTTGAGGCTGGCATAGAGGCTGGCAAAAAAAAGTTTTTAAAGTTGTTTTTTTTTAGGGTGGCAGGGGTTTAGTGACCACTGGGGGAGTCAGGGGAGGTCATCCCCAGTTCCCTCCAGTGCTCATCTGGTCAGTTCGGGCACTTTTTTGAGGCTTGGTCGTGAAACAAAATGGACCAAGTGAAGTCGGCCAAGTGCTCGTCAGGGACACCCTTCCTTTTTCCATTATCGGCCGAGGACGCCCATCTCTTAATTACGCCCCAGTCCCGCCTTCGCTACGTGCCGACACGCCCCCGTGAACTTTGGTCATCCCCGCGACAGAAAGCAGTTGGGGACGCCCAAAATCGGCTTTCGATTATGCCGATTTGGGCGACCATGAGAGAAGGACGCCCATCTCCCGATTTGTGTCGAAAGATGGGCGCCCTTCTCTTTCGATTATGCCACTCAAAGGTTCCTTCAAATAACATGGAGCCGCGAGATACAAAGTCTGATAAACAAATGTTAACATCTTAAATTGGATCTTTTGCAACATAGGTAACCAATGTAGCTGTTTCAATATTTGAGGATACATGAGAAGGTTGTGAAACTCCAGTAAGGGCACAAGCCGCTGCATTCTGAACTATCTGCAATGCCCTCACATCCGAAGAATGCATTGCAGTAATCCAGTCGCACCAATAGCATGCTTTGTAGTAAACATCTGAAGTCATAATTAGGTATCATCGGTTTCAATTTAACCACCATATATAGATGTTTAAGGGCTGTTTGGACCACATTATTCACTTGTGCTCTCATGTTGAGTTATCTAGCACACCCCCCAACAATTTCAATTCTTTCCTCACAGGAACATACATATTCCCCAACCACACTTTTGCTGGCCAATGTAGATGTGTAGAATGGGTAAAAGTGAATTGATTTGTCACTCTCTAAAAAAGTACAAAGACCAGGGGACACTCAGTGAAATTACATTGAAATATTTCTAAAACAAATGGGAGGAAGAATTTTTCCACTCCAAGAATAGTTAAGCTCTGGAACTCGCTGTCTGAGGATATGTTAGCGGCAATTAGCATATCTGGGTTTAAAAAAGGTTTGGACAAGTTCCTGCAGGAAAAGTTCATAGTCTGTTATTGAGATGGACATGGAGGGATCCACTGCTTGCCCTGGGATTGTAGCATGGAATGTTGCTACTAATTGGGTTTCTGCCAGGTACTTGTTACCTGGATTGTCCACTGTTCAAAGCAGGATACTGGGTTAGATGAGCCATTGGTCTGACCCAGTACAGCCGTTCTTATGTTATGTTCTTATGCCTTGCTTTTGGTGGCTGTTAATTCAGCCTTCAGGGTCACTGAGCTTCAGGCCCTTGTAGTGCATCCATCTTATGCAAAATGTCATCACATCAGAATAGTTCTCCGCACGCACCCTAAGTTTCTGCCTGAGGTTGTGTCAGAGTTCTATCTAAACCAGTCAGCAGTTGTTTCAACATTTATTTATTTTATTTTATTTTTTTTTTACCAAACCTCAATCCCATCCTGGTGAAAGTGCACTGCACACCTTGGACTGCAAGTGAGCATTGCTACTACTACTACTACTACTATTTAGCATTTCTATAGCGCTACAAGGCATACGCAGCGCTGTACAAACATAGAAGAAAGACAGTCCCTGCTCAAAGAGCTTACAATCTAATAGACAAAAAATAAATAAAGTAAGCAAATCAAATCAATTAATGTGAACGGGAAGGAAGAGAGGAGGGTAGGTGGAGGCGAGTGGTTACAAGTGGTTACGAGTCAAAAGCAATGTTAAAGAGGTGGGTTTTCAGTCTAGATTTAAAGGTGGCCAAGGATGGGGCAAGACGTAGGGGCTCAGGAAGTTTATTCCAGGCGTAGGGTGCAGCGAGATAGAAGGCGCGAAGTCTGGAGTTGGCAGTAGTGGAGAAGGGAACAGATAAGAAGGATTTATCCATGGAGCGGAGTGCACGGGAAGGGGTGTAGGGAAGGACGAGTGTGGAGAGATACTGGGGAGCAGCAGAGTGAATACATTTATAGGTTAGTAGAAGAAGTTTGAACAGGATGCGAAAACGGATAGGGAGCCAGTGAAGGGTCTTGAGGAGAGGGGTAGTATGAGTAAAGCGACCCTGGCGGAAGATGAGACGGGCAGCAGAGTTTTGAACCGACTGGAGAGGGGAGAGGTGACTAAGTGGGAGGCCAGCAAGAAGCAGATTGCAGTAGTCTAAACGAGAGGTGACAAGGGTGTGGATGAGGGTTTTGGTAGAGTGCTCGGAAAGAAAGGGGCGGATTTTACGGATGTTGTAAAGAAAGAAACGACAGGTCTTGGCGGTTTGCTGGATATGAGCAGAGAAGGAGAGAGAAGAGTCAAAGATGACCCCAAGGTTTCGAGCTGAGGAGACAGGGAGAATGAGAGAGCCATCAACAGAAATAGAAAACGGGGGGAGCGGGGAGGTGGGTTTGGGGGGGAAAATGAGAAGCTCGGTTTTGGTCATATTTAATTTCAGGTGGCGTTGAGACATCCAGGCAGCAATGTCAGACAAGCACGCTGAAACTTTGGTTTGGATGCAAGGTGAGATATCAGGGGTAGAAAGGTAGATTTGGGAGTCATCAGCATAGAGGTGGTAGGAAAAGCCATGGGATGAGATTAATGAACCAAGGGAAGAAGTGTAGATAGAAAAGAGGAGGGGACCAAGAACAGAACCCTGAGGTACACCGACAGGCAGAGGGATAGAAGTAGAAGAGGATCCACCAGAGTGAACACTAAAGGTGCGGAGGGAGAGGTAGGAAGAGAACCAGGAAAGGACAGAGCCCTGGAATCCAAGTGAGGACAGGGTATCGAGAAGTATGCTGTGATCGACAGTGTCAAAAGCAGCGGAAAGATCAAGAAGAATGAGGATGGAATATTGACCTCTGGATTTAGCCAGTAATAGGTCTTTTACTTGAAGCGGACTTGGCCCTACAGATAGTCCACCCAGCTTTTCGTTTGTTTTGAACCCAACAGAATGGGGGTCACCATCAGGAAACACCCAATCTCCAATTGGCTGGCAGATTGCATTTCTTTCACTTATGTTCAAGCTGTGCTGACTGTTGAAGGTCATTTCAAGGCTCATAATGTCAGAACCATGACTGCATCAGTAGCCCTCTTGAAGTCGACCTGAATAGAAGAGATTTGCAAGACTGCAACGTGGTCTTCATCTGCACATTCATGTCTCACTATTGCTTAGAGCATGATATCTGACACGATGGTTGGTTTGGACAGGCAGTTCTGCAGAATTTGTTGTGAGGTCTAGAATCCAACTCCACCATCGTAGTCCCATTGTTTTGTTTCAGGTTGCACTGTCACACTGTGTGTGTATGTAGTTTCAGATTGATTAGTATTTTCAACTCACTGTTGCAGTTGTCCTACTGTTGTTGTTTTCAGTGAGCCTGTTAGCTAAGGATTCCCACATGTGAGTATTACTGACCTGCTTTTCCTTGGAGAAAGTGAAGATACTTACCTGTAGCAGGATTCTTCAAGGACAGTAGGTCATTAATTTTCACATACCCTCCCACCTCCCCTTGGAGTTGTTTTGTATTGTTATACTGTAGTGCTGGTCCCATGCTCTCACGGCAGATGGGACTGCATTTTTGCATGTGCAGTGGGAACGCTAGTGTGGCTCTTATGTACATTATTGTAGCATTCCACACAGGAATATGTGGATGATGTCACCCACATGTGAGAATTAATGACTTGTCCTCTGAGAATATCTGCTACAGGTAAGTATCTTCGCCACTTGATCCTGATTGTTTGTCTTCGCCATTTACGGGACACAGATCGTAGAAGTCTGCCACTCTGCCTGGCACAGGCCATACTTTCTAACTGGTGGAATTAAAATCTAAGCACAACTCCTTCTCATCTGGACACATCTACAGCCATGAGGTCATTTGTTTTGATTCCATCCATTCCATTGTTGTCTCCTGACTTTGACCACCAGGTCTATGGTAGTTAAACAGATTTTCCTTTGGGATTTTTCTGTATTTTGTATCATCCATCTTTCTCTTGATCTTTACAAGTCTCCTTCTCCCCCAACATAATGCTGCCACCATCATAATGATGCAAATATGTTGTTAGCAGACTGATGTGCTGTGTTTTGGGTTTTTTTTTTTTAACTATACCTATCACTTAGCGTCACAAATAAAAAGTTTTGCTTTGGTGTCATCAGATGGCGTATTATCACCTAAGTGTTTTTTTTTTTAATTGATTGTAATTCCTGGTATGTCTCCAGTCGCTTTTGATTATTTGTAAATTGCACTGAACTCTGTTGGGTATGTTGTGATCTATAAGAAATAAAGTAAAGTAAAATGCTATGTGGCACATCTTATTGCTTTTTTTTTTCCAGCGGTGGCTTCCTCCTTGTCACCCTCCTCCTGTACAGGCCATCTTTGTGAAATAATCTTGAAATTGTTGAACAGTCAACATTTTCTCCAGGCTGAACCAGAGATCCCTGTAGCTTTTATTAAGTAACCTTAGGCTTCTTGGCGACCTTCATATTCATTTTCTTAATCCACAGCTTCTGACTTTGGAAGGAAGGACTGATCAAAACAATGTCTTGTTCAACTGTTCCCAGTTTATAATGGTGGCTCTAACAGTGCGCACTGATGTTTTCCTACAGCCTTCCCTCAGTAATAACTTTGTCCCAGAATTCTTTCAGCAGCTCCATGTGTAGCATGTTTAGACCTTTGCTTCAAATTAATTTCTTAAAAATGGAGCAGCACAATTCTTCATCTAGAAGTATTTGAATTGGCTTGCATACTCTGATTGGACACTGGTAGGCTCTAACATTATGGGCCTGAAGATAATTTTTGGAACTGAAGCTGTGACTAAAGGTGTGACGATTTATGCAGTCAAGCCTTTGGGGCCCTTTTACTAAGGCACACCAAAAAATGGCCTGCTCTGGTGACGCAGGTTTTGGACACGCGCAGGTCCATTTTCAGCGCGCTTGCAAAAACATTTTTTCTTCATGGCCGAAAATGGACGTGCGGCAAAATTTAAACTAGCTTGCGTCCATTTTCAGCAGGAAACCTTACTGCCACCCATTGACTTAGCGGTATGGTTTTGGTAATCGTCAGCGCGCATATACTGCCGATTATTATTATTTTATTTATTGCATTTGTATCCCACATTTTCCCACCTATTTGCGGGCTCAGTGTGGCCGTGTGGCGCTTACTGCTAGGTAAGCGCCACACGGTAGATTTCTACTGCGTGTTTTGGTCGTGTCTCAAAAATGGAATTACCACCCAGGGCACACGCTAGCGCGATGGTAGTTCCAATTTGATGTGCATTGTAGGCGCCTACACGCCTTCTTATTCTTAATTCATTTTTGAATATTTCTGTAACTATTTCATATTGAAAATGTAGAGTTGTGTAAATCATTGAAACAAACTCTAATGCATTTTGACATTTATTTTTTGACAGCGGTGTGAATACTTTTTCAGGGACTTCATTCAGGGACTTCAAAATAAAATGCCTTAGCAGTAAAGCTTAATTGAGGATTACTACTTGGGTGCATTTTAGATACTGCATAGTACCCAGAGTAATTTTTATTAACCTGGCTTTCTAAGTCGCCTTTACTCCTGAACACCGCTCCCCAGCCTTTTAAAAGGGTAGCATGAGATGTACAGGCTGGCAGAAGAGCATCTTTCTTTTTAGTGCAGTGGTTTGCAATTCAGTCATTGCAATACACCTAGCCAATCAGGTTTTCTATCCACAATGAATATGTATGAGAGAAATCTGAATGCATTACTTCCATTGTATGCATATCTATCTCATACATATCCATTGTGGATATCCTGAAAGTCCAACTGGCTAGGGATGTCCTAAGCACTGGGTTGAGAACCCTTGATGTACAACAAAGTAACCTCCTAAATCCTCAATACATCAGGACCACCATTTTAGTTTAAATATGTAATGCATCACAAAGAGAGAGGAGTAGAAGAGCATAAAAATGGTGTAAATATAGATACCTTTCCTTTTAAGGCACAATGGAATTTCCTGAGGAAAGAACTTCATTTATCCTAAGGGCTTGCATCTTTAAAAGTGGAAGGTATTGCTTCCACCCAATTGCTTTGTTGGGTATTACTGTTTTAATTAATGCGCACTACTGATGATTAACCTTCACATGAAAAAAAAACAGTACCATTGTGTTGCTGAAGTCGTGTTTTTGTTTTTGTTTTCTCTCTCGCCTCCTCTAGATGACGTTTCAGTTCAGCATGTGGGATAAGTTCCGTGATTTGGGAAGTTTGTCCGCCACAACAGTCTCCAACCTAGTCCATCTGCTAACTTATTTATTGAAGACAAAGTCACTATCACTAGTGGTTTTCAAGGTCAGCAGATAATTTGAAAGCAAAATAGAAAAAGCAATGAAAACAATTTAATAGACATATATTTTACAATAGTGGACAGAATACATCTGTCATCTTCCCCTTCATCATGTTATCTTGTTATCAATAATCAAGGAAGGGCAGCCACATAGTCTCATAGATCTGTATATATCTTTGTTTAGTATATATTTTTCTGCAGTTAGTACCATCAACTTGTGATGGGACCAAAGCCTTTTGTTCCTCATCAACATTTGTCTCCATTAGGGTTTCACAGTATTGTTTTTACCAGCTTTCTTGGGAATGTACAATATTTGCTTTTATTCTATTTTACTGTTGCACAGTTAAGATTCTTCTTCTCCTCTTTAGAGCTCAAGATCTCGCCTGTCTTGATCTCAGCTGGGTGATGCCATATGTTTGAGGACTTTCTGCCCAGTTATGCTTTGTTTTTTTTTGTGGAGACAAAGCCATGCATACCTCAGTCCTCAAAGCTGGCCTTTTAAGAAAAAACAAAAATCCGTTGAGGTTAATGAGTAGAAGGTGGGATAAGTTTATTTCACAAAGGAAGTGGACAGTCATTTTGTTGACACCAGCTGTTCTGTATTAAGAAATACAGCAAATCCATTGGCACTCAGTTCCATTTATTTACAGTTAGAAAATGTGCATGTCTAAAATGATGGTGATGTGTTTTATAACAAGATTCTGGTTTTATAACAAGATTCTGGTTTTAGCAGCAGTGACTGAATTTTCAATTTGATAGTGTTTAAAACAAAAAAAAAAACTATTAAAAAAAAAAGAAATCAAAACTTGAAAGGCTCTTTCTCAGTTCTCCTGATACTAGGGAATACACCAAGGACACAGAATATGTTCAGCCCAAAAGTTCTTATTTGGGAAATAATAGTAACCAGATAGAACCACTGCTATTTTGGTAAATGTTGAGATATAGAATAGCCAACATTCTGCTGTAGATGGTCAAGTGTTTATGGTGGTGGTTTTCTGTTCAGTTCCTGTTCTCACTGATCTTTTGATGAGCAGATGCAACTCATTCCCAGTTTCAAGCTGTAACAAGACAATTCCATATATACTAAATGAAGTCCAGTTTGTTTCCTTCTTCATCTTGTTCTTGAATATGTTGGAATGGTCTCACTCTAACAGATTATAGGCCCAGTCATTGATCTATGACAATCTAGGAAACCACTCGGAATAATCTTACTGATTTGGAAGGTAAGACTATAGTGTGATTCCATGAGAAGAAAATAAAAAAATGTTCAGCAGCTCTGAACTTGGACTTCTAGTGAGCAAGCTGACTAACCTATGAAGGTTTAAGATGGAAATTCTCTTGGCCAAAGATGACTAGTAGGAATGTTGTTGCCACAGACAGGCCAACAACAAACTCAGAGGAATGGAGCAGAGAGGACAAACAGGTGGAAGATGATCAATTAATCCACCTAAGGAATGAGACTATGGCAAAGAGCATGTGAAATGACTTGCAAAGGCTACACAAAAGGCAACTTTAATAGTAATCTGTTTCGCCTAAGGAAGACAATAAGCCTAGATTTGTGAAAGAAAGATGATGCAGGACCACCTGGATGCCCTGCTGGAATCTGATGCAACTTCAGGGGAAAAAAAAATCAAGTAGCAGCTTTATCCCTTTGTTTATTGACACCTCTAAGAAGTTTGAAAGTATTTAACATCAGTTTGCGGGTGTGTATTGGGAGTATAATTAGAGATTCCAAAACAGGAATCAGTATATTTAAATTCAAATTGGAACCTCAAATCTCCAAATAGAGAAACAGTTAAATATCAAGATCAATCCCTATTGCCTTATGGAGTCCATTATTATCATAGGTTCCAGTCAGGAGGAAAAGGGAAAAAAACATCCACCGTAAAAACTCATCATGGATGAGAAAACCGGATGAATATGAAAAACCCCTTTCCATCTGATCATCCCCCAATTACAAACACACACTCCAAACTGAAGAATACACACACATACTAATACCTGAAACTCTGCCACAATACCCTAATTTCAAAAATATAGGACAACCTAAATGTAAATAGACCCCCGGGTTCCCCACAATGCAAGGAAATCCACCAGGTACTTAGCTGAAAACTTGAGTCCATGAGAACGTAAGAATATTCTCAACAAGTTGTTCCTCTCGTGCATTTGTATATAAAGAATAGGGAACGGCAGTCCTCCTTTGCTCCTTCGCTCCTCTTATTAGCCACAATTTACCAGATGACGCCTTTTGCCCTTCAACAAGTGCGCCTTATTTTGCCAGTTCTTTAGCTGCTTCAGGAAGGACGCTTTTATATCTTCAAATATCCAGAAAGAGCATAATCACAGGAACTTAGTCCAAACATAAATCCCACAAAGATGGCGCAGAGGAATATACGGTGCCTATGGATTTAAAACTCAGGACGCCCTGAACTAACCAATCCAAGTGTACAAACAAGATGACCTCACAACCCCTAAGGTCACGCCTTTAAAGGTGGTTCCTGCAAAATTAATAATATGCATTCCATTCCACTGTTTTTAACAAAAATATCCATTGTTGTTCTTTACACCAAAGAGTCATAGCATACGTCAGACAAGACTCGAGGCAGAATTAAAGTTTGTGAAAGGTAGATGTCCTGTGCAGAAAAGAAGCTCCACTGGATACGTGGGACCTATGTAAGGAAGTTGCACTGAAAACTATAGCTATCAAAGCTCTAATGAATGCTTTTGCCTAACATCTTCAGCATGGGCGCTTCCCCACGGCTCACGGTCACATTCTCCTAACACCGATCCCAAAAGACCCGAAGTGTGAGCCTAGTATAATTTCTAACTACCGTCCTGTTGCTACTATCCCATTGCTGGTCAAGTCTATGGAAAGCATGGTCAATTCCCAGCTCGTTGATTATTTAGACAAATCTTCAATCCTTCATGCCTCCCAATCTGGATTCCGATCTCACCACAGTACCGAGACGGTGCTGGTTACTCTTCTGTCCAACTTTCAGAAGGAACTGTTTTTTGGAAAAAACATCTTGCTTCTCCAATTTGATTTGTCAAGTGTGTTCGACATGGTTGACCACAATCTCCTCCTTGCGCTGCTAAATGAATATGGTATTGGAGGCACTGTGTTGGAATGGTTTCGGGAATTTCTCTCTTGCCGATCCTATTGGGTCAAAGTCCAGTCCACTGTATCCCCATCTTGGAGGTCTCACTGTGGAGTTCCCCAAGGCTCCCCCCTCTCACCTACCCTCTTTAACATCATGATGACTCCACTGGCTACATCCCTTTTCAACCATGGCTTGAATCCCTACATCTATGCTGATGATGTGACAATTTACATCCCTTTCCAAACTTCCTTAGCCGAAATCTCAGCAGACATTCAGAACGGTCTCGCCATTATGGTCAAATGGACTAGCATATTTAAGTTTAAGCTTAATAAAGAAAAAAAAAACAGTGCCTCGTTCTCTCCTCCCCCTTCAAACAGTCTATCCCGGGCACGATTGCTGCGCTGGACTTCTCCATCCCTATCGCAGCGAGTCTAAAGCTACTCGGGGTCATTCTGGATTCCCACTTGACCCTCGACCTTCAGGTATCGTCAGTCACGAAGCGCAAGTTCCTTTCCATAAGGTATCTTAAGTGTATCAAGCCGTTCCTGCCGTTTGACCTCTTCAGGACTTTAATCCACTCACTCGTCTTGAGCCATTTCGACTATTGCAATGGTATTTACACTGGCTGCAAAGAGCATACCCTTAAGAAACTCCAGACAGCACAGAACACAGCGGCGAGACTTCTATTTGGCAATTCTCGGTTTGAAGCAGCGAAGCCCCTTCGTGAAAGGCTGCACTGGCTCCCAATTTAGGAACGTGTTGAATTTAAACTATCTGCTCTTACAAGATTGTATACGTGGACGCTCCAGCTTATATGTACAGCCTGATTGACCTTCCCCCCCAGAAATTCCAAGAAGTCGTCCCGCACCTACCTCGCTCTTCACTTTCCCAACTGCAGAAATTTAAAGTACAAGCTTCTCTTGGCCTCCTCTTTTTGCTTTGTGAGCCCCCGTTACTGGAACGCATTACCATTAGCGTTGCGAGAGATAGCTGATCACGGTCTGTTCAAGAAGTCCCTGAAGACCTTACCTTTGTGATTGAGCTTACTCCTCTGCTGCTTGACCTCCTGCAGTCCCCTGCCCTTTTTTCCTACTGATTCCCACCCTCCCCTTCCGCTACCTTACTCTCTGCTGTCCTAGAATTACAATGTTATTCTTTTCCTGTATGTTGTAAGCCACATGGAGCCTGCTTTAGTGGGATTGTGTGGGGTATAAGTGTTCACAATAAATAAATATTTTCCCCTTTGGTGCATGGTCCCAGAAGATTGTAACTCAACCAGCAGTAGTAATCCTTGTAATTTCATATTAGCCATGCAAGCCCAGGTTTCCAGGTTTGTTTAGAAATTTTCCATTGCCAGATCATTGGACTTATTGTTATTAACATCCTTTAAAGGACTACATATTGATTGGGATTTATTAATCGCCTTTATGAAGAGATTCACCCCATGGTGGTATACGTCAGTTTAACGTAAAACTTACAATTTTGTTAGCAGAATAACAATAGTAAAATTACCAAATACAAGCATAAATATCATATCAGAGTTAATAAAATGGTAATTAGGGTGTTGCTGTTTAAAATCAAATTAAATTTCGTTTTCATTTGTTTGTTTTTTGTTACATTTGTACCACGCGCTTTCCCACTCATGGCAGGCTCAATGCGGCTTACATATTGTATACAGCTACTTATTTGTACCTGGGGCAATGGAGGGTTAAGTGACTTGCCCAGAGTCACAAGGAGCTGCCTGTGCCTGAAGTGGGAATTGAACTCAGTTCCTCAGTTCCCCAGGACCAAAGTCCACCACCCTAACCACTAGGCCACTCCTCCAAATGAACCAATTCACCCCTCATGGACTAATTCATATACCAAACATTAAACGCAAATACCCCACTCTGCTCTGCCTCTTAAATCTTACCCCATTATCTTATCACACACAGATATTATTAAACTTTGAAGACTGCTAAAATAGCAGAGCTATGTGGCTGCTGCCCTTTAACTATTGATAATTAAATTTGGTTTGGACTTTCTCTGTGTTCTTTCTCCCTGTGAACCATCAGATTCCTTGGTCTCCTTTTGAGAGTCATCTTTCTTGTTTGCTTGATATTAAGTTAAAAGTGAGTGAGTTGTCATCTTTACTTTTAATGTCTGTTTTACCCACTAACTCCATTTAAAAAACAAGAGCGGTAAAAGCTTTCCCTATAATCTCACTCTATAAGATGAAAAGCCATTTGGGGAAAGAAAATTCTTACAAGAGAGAGAAAAACTTTCCCTTTAATCTCACTCCATAAGATGAAAAGCCACTGGGGGAAAGAAGATTCTTACCTTCCCACAACTAGGATGAAGAACCCAGTAACTCTCTCTGAAAACCAGAATCACCCCTAGTTGCCTTTATGTTCACAGGTCAAGCAGAATGGTTGCCTCTCTGGCAATGGAGAAGTCCCAAACACTCCCCTAGAAACAAAAGCGGTAACTAAACATTTAACAATGGAAGAGCTCCCTAGTGCAACCACTTACCCAGGGGCGTAGCCATACCTTGATGGGAGAGGGGCAAGAGGCCAAAGTGTGGGGGGGGGGCACATTTTGGCCTCCCCCCCCCCCCCCCCCCCCCCGCTGCCACCGCCTCCCCATGTCACCACCATGCCCTCTGCCACCGCTGCACGATGGTACCTTGACTGATGAGGGTCCCCAACCCCCCACCAGATGAAACGTTTGTCCCGCACTGGTCTTGCATTGCCTGTCCTGCTCTCAGTCGTGCCGTGCACGCTCCTTTTAATGAAATTGAGCATGCGCAAAGTGTCATGCATGCTCAGTTTTGTTAAAAGTGGTGTGCACGGCGCAACTGAGAACAGAGCAGGGCACGCAATGCAAAACCAGTGAAGGACAAACGTTTCAGCTGGTGGGGGGTTGGGGACTCCCGCCAGCCAAACTGGGAGCCCCAAAGCCAGTTTGGGGAGCCCCAGGCCTCCGTGGCCCCCCAAAGCTATTCCACTTCACTCTGTACTTCTAGCTTGTTGCAGTACATGAATGACCGGTTAAGTCATATTGCTGAACTCTCTGGAGACTTCACCTACAGTTTTCCAGGGTCTTAATGTCTTTAAATTTCTCATCAAGATGATGAGATGAGGACTGAAAATGTAAAACCATCGGAGCAGGACTAGACACAGATAGCATTTGCCCCAAGTGTAAATCTTTTAAGACTATATTAGGTCGTATGTTTTGGAAATGCCCAGGGATCCAGCATTTCTGGAAATGGGTATGGCTATTTCTTACTTATATACTTGCCAGTGACCTCATCTTTAAACTGGCGAATGTTATTTTTCAAGAGGGGCATGGACCTCCAAGATCTTACAGAGGGGCAGGGTATTCTATTGAGAAAAGCTCTGATGTTGGGAAGGTGTTGACAGCTCCTTCTTTTCAATATGGCATTGCTGGAAAGAAGGGACACACAGGTCATGGAGAGGACTCTGGCGGGCTCAGATTTCAAACTGGGAAATCTGTTGGAGATCTCTGTGTCACAAAGATAGTCTATTGTTAAATAGATGCCATTTTTCTGCACGTGTCTTTAATTATTGTGCCTAATTGGGTTGTTTGAATTAATATTTAATATAGTGCAGGCATAAGCTCATAGATGATATGCAACATTTCTTCTCCTGAGTTTATGAATAGTTTTGATCTTATATTTTTATCATTTTCCTAGTTGCACTGGATTTGGTTTGGCAATGTCTTTTGTTGCCTCTAATCCATATTGCTAGGGGACAATTTCTCCAAGTGGGTTAGTTTATCACATACCATAACTGAAATGAATCTCACTCCTAAGCCAGGGCATGTGGATTATGATCTGTCTCTCAAATTTACCGCTAATGCTCACTGTAATACCCACCCAGGTATTAAAGTCCACCTTCTACACTGTCCTGCTTAACACCTCCTTCTCTATTCCCTTACTTAATCTTTTTAAATTACTAAGTGTATTTGACATCCTGGAATGACTGTCATAACAAAATTCTGTAAGCCACATTGAGCCTGCAAATAGGTGAGATAATGTGGGATACAAATGCAATAAATATGTTTCGTTTTGTTGTATTGAAATCACCTAATAAGTAGATGTTTCAAAAAAAATTGAAATTTCTATTGTTTTCTGGCCTAGGTGATAGAATTTAGTGAACTAGATAAAAGCAGAGTGTACTTCCTGCGACAAGTTCTGTATAAGCTATTAATGGAAATGGATGCAGAAGAGCTGATTCAGATTTTTGGAAGGTAAGTAGCACGTGTTTATAAACTTCATGACATGCTGAGAACAGGATTCTCTAGGCCAGTGGTTCCCAAACCTGTCTGGAAGACCTGAGCTAGTCAGGGTTGGTAATGAATATGCATGAGAAATTTGCATGCACTGCCTCTGTTGTGTGCAGATCTATTGCAAGTACATTGTGAATATCCTGAAAATGCAACAGGCTGGGAGTCCCCAGGACAGGTTTGGGAACCACTACTATAAGTCCTTGGCCACCTGACTTCAGTTTTTCTGAAGAATTAGTATGGTTTATGGCTTTGCCAGAAATGTGATTTGATTTATTAGCTGCTCCCCTTGTGACATATCAAAACACATCACAATTTTCCTTTTCCCACCATCGGATTTTACTCTTGAAACCTATATACAGACATAGCCTTCTCAGATTTTGTGCTATTAAAAAGGAGTCAGAATACCCCCCCCCCCCCCCCCCCAAATTAATTCTTACTCGGGCCATGAGTGCCTCATAAAACGTCTGGATCCTTGTATTACAATGGCTCCCAAACCCCATATTATGCATAACAGCCCATAAAAACTTCAGTTCACCCTGTCAAAGGCCTTCTCCACATCAAAATGGATAACAAAGCTACTTGGTCGACTGTTGTGAATTCCACATAAGATGTAATGTCTGACGCACATTATTAGCTACTTGCCTGTGAAAGATGAAGCCCAATTGATAATTGGCAAGGCGATCAGCCTTTATCAGCATCTATATTAAGCAAAGATATTGGTCTGTAGGAACTACATTCTAAGACCATATTTTTAACCCCTCAGTCCCCTTCTCCCTGAAACCTGCCCCTTGAGTTGCACCTCTCCCGTCTCAGCCTCTCCAATCGCTGACCCATTAATGTCTGAGTCAGCTGCAAAACAACAGGAGGAATGTGCCCACAATCAGAATGGTTCGTTTAAAGAAATACATCCCCCTCTATCTCTCCATTAGTACTGCACAATAACAGTCTTAATTACCATATGCATCATAGTCTCTTCTAGTGCATGATCACGTAGGTCTACAAAGGCAAGAAAACCAGTTTGTAAAATAAATAAAATAAATCATGAGTCAAGAGTGTGGAGATCTGCGCTCCTGCTGAACATTTTGCAAAGCGCTGCTAGCCTTTGATGATGACGGCGCTGTAGGAGACTAAGCCTTTGTAGGCAAATTGGAGCAGCCCGAATCCCTGAGAGCCCGCCATGTTTCAACAGTCATCTGCACCTTTCTTGAGTTTCTTCTCACTGTGATGGAGAGGGCAAATGGGTAAAGCCAGCAGTAGCGTAGATTCGCCTGTTGCAGGAAGTGAGTGACTGCTCAGAACTCCCTTCTCTTCTGCAGGATTTGACAAGCCAGGTCCTGATAAACGGAAACCTTGCAGTTCCAACTAATTTCCCCCTTCATCCTGGCCCACCTCAATATCTTCTCCTTAATGAAGAAGTCTGCAAAGCAAGCAATAATATCTTGGGCCCTATTATCACAGCAGGGGCCCAAACTATAGTGAACACGGTCCATTTTGGTGACTAAAGGAACTGCATCTGCAGTATCTGAATTTCCATCATGGAAAATAAAAGTATGGAGTTCTTTAATGACCTGCTCACAGTTCACATACTGCTCCGGTTCGGGCACTTGTTTAAATCTGATTGTCTTCTGGATTGATTCTCTAAATCCTTTATGGGTCCCACAACTCCTCCCACTCCTTAACACTATGCTGTTGGGTCGTTTCTAAAGTCATAAGCTCCGTATTAACAGAATCCATCCACTCCTCCAGATCCTCAACCCTGGTGCCTATATCCTGAATGTCCTGTTTCATGTCATTCAGCATGCTGCGAACATCAGAACACGCTCCCACTATGTCTGAATTCAACTCCATAAACCAGCAGACCACATCAGCTCTGGGAATCTCCGAGTCGCTCACTGCATAGTCTACATGCTTCTCTCCATCTGAGAATGCACTGCAGCCATCTTGTCAGCTCAGTTATTAGATTGTAAGCTCTTTGAGCAGGGACTGTCTCTCTTTGTTAAATTGTACAGCGCTGCGTAACCCTAGTAGCGGTCTAGAAATGTTAAGTAGTAGTAGTCTGCTGTCTTGCCGATTATCAAAGAAGGCTGGCAGTTCTTGTCAAGAGCTGTAAATTTCTTCAGCCATTTTCACATAGACCTGTCTACCAACTAGCAGAAAGAGATGAAAAGATGAGCAAGACATGCTCAGCGTGAGGGAAAGCCGCAACTTGATAACCACTCCATCGGAACTAAGCTGTCAAACCGCCATCCATATCTGTGATATCACTTCCTCCCCTTAATTCTTTTTTTGCTCGGTTGTTGCCAAGCACTGACTAAAGGATTTCAACATATTGTCTATGATATGCAACTTACATTGTTTTTGGATCATTCTTCCCGACATATATTGCTTTGCACTTCTCTACCTAAAATTTCATGTGTCATCTGGATGCCGAATTTCACAGGGTCCCCCTTCAATTCTTTACAATCCACTTGTGGATCTACCAGCTTTGAACTGTTTTGTGTCACTTGCAAATTTTATCACCTTACTCAATTATTCCCATTTCCAGATCATTTGTAAATGTGTTAAGGCAATTGACCCATTATAAATCTCAAGGTCACTCCATTATTTACCTTCCTCTATTAAGAAACTGGACAGTTTAATCCTCCTCATTTTCTACCTTTTAGCTAGTTCCCAGACCACATTAAGATATTGCCTTCTATCCTTAATTTCATCAGGAGCCCCTCATGAGAGACTTTATCAAATCCATTCTAACAGATTGGTAAGGCAAAACTTTGTTCTGCTAAATCTGTGTTTGCACGAAAGAAGAAGACTGGCAACGATAACTGGAAAAGCCAAGAGAAGCTGGTAAAGTGGTCAGGGAAACAAAGATGTAAATGGAAAGAAAAACAACCAATACAATAAGTGCACAAAAGAGCGAGACTTGGGGGGTGATGATATTTGATTATCTGAACAGGTAGTAAAGGTGATAGCAAAACCCCAAAGGATGCATGGAGTGCATAGGGAGAGGAATGACCAGAAGAAAAAAAGGAGGCAATAGTGTCTATGTATAGATGTCTATTCAGACCTCATTTAGTGTACTGTGTACAATTCTGAAGATCATACATTCAAAAATATATAAACAGGATGGAGAAGGCCCAGAGGGTGGCTAGAGGACTTCGTCATGAAGCATATGGGGACAGACTTAGATCTCAATATGTATACTCTGGAAGAAACATGGGAGTGGGGAGGATATGATAGAGACATTTAAATATCTCTGTGGCATAAATACACAGGAGATGGGCCTATTTCAATTGAATGGAAGTTCTGGAATGGAGTGAAAGCACGAAAGTGAAAAGGGTTGGACTCGGGAGTAATCTAAGGAAATGCTGTTGAGCAGGGACTGTCTTTTCATGTTAATTTGTACAGCGCTGCGTAAGTCTAGTAGCGCTATAGAAATGTTTAATAGTAGTAGTAGTTTATGGAAAGGGTGATGGATCGTGGAATGGACTCCTGATGAAGGTGGTGGAGATGAGGACTTCATCTGAATTCGAGAAAGCTTGGAACAAACACGTAGGATCTTTGAAGGGTGAGGAAGGTATAGTAGGATTAGCAGTTGGTATGGATGGTGAGACTGGATAGGTCATATGGTCTATATCTGCCATTATTTTCTATGTTTTTACGATAGAGTAACCCCCAATCCATTTGTTGCACTCAGAAAATGATATTCTGATCAAAATTCCTTCAGTTAAGATGAGAGAATATATTGAGCATCTTTTTGAAAGTGGTGGTAGCAAAAATGTGAAACTTTCAAAATTAAGATTAGTGAAGAATCATTAGGTTTTAAGGTGGTTTTTTAAAAAATTTCCTTAAAAGGTGGTGGTTCTCAAAATTTTCTTTTGCTAATATAATTTTCTTTTGCTAAAGAAAAGGCTTATAAAAGAGTTCTTCACTCTACATCGCCGTTGTATATCCTGACAGGCGAGTTTGGTTGTAAAGACCCTCTCCGTTTACTTTCGGAGACATTGGACACATATATAATTTTAAACAGATTACATCCAGACCCTGACCCCTGAGGCAGGCGTTGTTTAACGCCGAAACACGGCCCGTGTCGGGTCATTTGTCAATAGAATACTCCTGTTGTCTCAGTCTTGAAGGCCCAGTGTTGCTTTTTTTGTTTGTGTATTACCATCTTTAACATATAATACCACTTATCCCTTTTTTTTTACCTTGTCCTTCCTGAATAGATTTTAGCCCAGTATACCTATATCCCAGTCAATCCCAGTCATGGTTCTTCATGAACAACATGTAACTGCTACTAAATTCAAATTAGCTTCTTCCATCACAGCCTTTGATCCAGAACTTTATTCCCATACTATAGACTTTAGTATACACAGCTTTCCAGATGTTGCTTCCCACCACCATTTCTGTACAGTTTTTAATGTTTTATTTACCTGAATGCTTTTATATACTTGGGATCTTTGTTCACTCATCCCCAATGAACCTAGTTTTAAAGTCCTCTTCAGAAGGCTATCCAGACTGCTCCAGAAGACAAGTTCTCTTGCACTTTCTTATCTCAGGACCTTTATTTTGGATCAAATGCTGTCTGACATTTAGTTTTTCCACATACCTAAGTATGCCAGATTGCACTAGTCCATGTGATAGTGTATTGCTGCCTGCATTGCTTGTTACAAGTCACTTTGCTAACCACTGTTGTAATCTGATCATCCATAGTCAAAGCAGAGACAAGAATTACTCTGAGGCTACAGATACTTGTAGGCAAGTGAACTTGTGTTTTCTCGATTACTACTTCCATTTCTGGTCTTGAGATCTTTGGACTTCCCACCCATAACATTTTTATTTTTGCTTCAAATTACCTGCACTAAGTGGTGTTTGTGGCATAGGTATCATTCTGATATCCTTCTCAATGAAAACTCCTTTTAATCCCTTTCTCGTCTCCAACTACATCACAGGCTTCCTTCGCCTGGTTTTTGCTGAGTTTTTGCTTCTATGGCAAGCTTACTTTCAAATTCTCTTTTGGCCTGTCTTTTTGACACTTTACATGTAACCTGCCAGTACTTGTGCTTTCTTATATTTTCATCACTTGGATCTGCGTTCCATTTTTTTGAAAGTTATCCTTTTAGCATTAATAGCATCTCATTCTTTTGATCTAGACCTCTTCTAATGCGTGGAATACAGCTAGTCTGTGCTTCCAAAGTAGTATTTTCAAATGGTGGCCATACCTCTTGTAAGCTCTTACATTTTGTCTCCTGCTCATGTTAGTTTATTTTTTTTTTTTTCTATTTTATCATAGTGTCCCTTTTTTTTGTGTGTGCATGGTGAGCAGTAAGTGCAGCCTGTGCTGTAATTGTTGGGGGATACCCAGCATCAGCCCTGCAGTTAGCACAAAGGGCAAAAGCTTAAACACTCTAGATGCATTGGCAGGTAGTGTGGGCTCACTGTTCTGTTGATATGCATTTAGGAGGGAATTCAGTAAATTGCATTCAAAATTCCATGTCCAAAAAAATTGACACTAAGCGTGATTCTATAAAGGGTGTGCGCACTTTATAGAATCTCGCTTGGGGGCAGATCCACACCTAACCGTTGGGCATAGGACTTACGCCTGCTAAAAGCAAGTGTAAATGGCAGCGCCTAACTTGGATGCGGATTGACCTAATTCTATAATTCTGTGAACAACTCTGACATGCCCCTGGCCACATGTGGGTCTTTGTCTTGCGCAGCTGGCAATCAAAGCCAGTTAACTGCAATGATTGGCTATTAGCATGCAATTATTGCTGGTTAAAGGCTTGTTAATCAATTCAGTTGCACGTGCATCTTGGGCATGCACCCAGAAATTTGGGGCACAACTTTCAGCATTATATATAGAATCTGGAGGTTAATGCAGTCCCAGCTTTACCACCCCCCCCCCCCCCCCCCCTTGCGCACAAAAAAAAAAAACCTCCATTCCCACCCCAGCACTCAATAGGGATGTCCTTGGGGAGTTAATGGTGGGAGCAGAGTGATTCCTATCTGTGGCAGGCCCAGGTTCAAAATGACAGCTCTGACTGCTAGCATTAGTCTCGCACTACCACTAGGTGTCAGTTTGCCACACACTTAGAACCGCGCATTTTAACTCTCCAGTCTTGTATCTTAAGCTTCTTGCATTCACATATAGACAAGTTTAAACCATGTTTTTCATTGTATTCACAACCATATGTCAGTTGTTGAAGCTAATTTGGAATCATTGATCTCTGTTCTATATTTTATACCTGGGTTACTTCAGCCTTTAGCACATCTTTATTGGGATGGTCTAACTTCAATATTTTGTCAGCATCTTCTGAAGATGTCTTGCTCTGAAACATATGCTGCTGAGCGACTGTCAGCTTTCCCCAAAGCTAGTCACATTTGCTGATGTGCTCTAATAACAGAGTGTTATTTAGATCCTTTACAGTGATAGAACAGCAAGTTCTGGCAGTCCCATGGCCAGGAGCCATCTGTGCAATATGTTAGAAGCACTTCTCCAGCTGAAGAGAAGGTGTGAGGGCAGCCTTAATATGACATCTGTAGTGTCCTGAATACCCTTTAACAATGATTTTGGTCATAGAAGTTACAGTTACTTGCCATTTTTTTTTTTGGTACCCCGCACTTTTTCCCACTCATGGCAGTTTCAATGCGGCAGGCAATGGAGGGTTAAGTGACTTGCCCAAAGTCACAAGGAGCTGCCTGGGCCGGGAATCGAACTCAGTTCCTCAGGACCAAAGTCCACCACCCTAACCACTAGGCCACTCCTCCACTCTGTTTGAAGTTGTAATTTTGATTCTTGCGCTTTTCTTTAAAGTCATTGGAATCCTGCATGGGTGGAAGGTGTCATCTACATATACAATTGTGCTTGTTTTTTCTTTGCAGGGTATCTGGCAATCCAAAATTAGGCATGCTCCGTGAAGGCTTGAAGCTTTTCATGACCCACTTTTTACTAAGGAATGTGCGTGCAAACAGAAGTGCTGATGAAGCTGAGATGCTTACAGAGAAAGTTAATGTGGCAGGGAAGGCGTTACAAGCAAAGGAATCAAGATTGAAACTCTAGATTTTCATTGAGGGACATTGTTTTAAATGTGAATTTTAAAAAATCTATTGAACTAACTTTCAACTATAGAAATGCTTGTAAAAGAGAGCATTTTTTTCTGTACTATTTAATAATGAATGAGATTTTCTACCATTTGGATAGAAAAAATTGTTTTACCATAATATGGTATAAAGATGTAATTGTTGAACTGACCACTAGATGGTCCATTTCTAATAAAGCAATTGTAATTACTCCAGCTGAAGGAATGGCTATTTTTTGTGTGTGTGTGGGGGGGGGGGGGGGGTGTTAAATCTTCATTGGATTGTTCATGTCTTATACTAGATTCTTGGAGATAGATTTTTCTCAAGTGAAGTACTGTTAGCACATGCTAATACCACTAATGCCTGCAGTAAATAGCAATAATGTGTGTGGACGTGCCGTAGACTTCCTTCTTTCTCTTCTCCCTTATTTTCCTTCTTGCCTCTGCCTTATGCAGTGTAGCTTTACTTTCCCCTTTCCCTCTCTCGTTACTGTTTTTTTTATTATTGTGCACTGCTTTGCTGCGCTGTGTTGCTAAGGGCAGTACGGCAAGCAAGTGTAATAATTAAAATTGGTACATTTAGCTAGTAAGTTAGTAGAAGTTGTTCATTTGGAGGAAAACAACATTTACACATTTCTTTCCCAAAAGGCTGCCTGCTGTGGAATAGACTGGGGAACAGATATAAGGACTGCTATTGATAATCCAACCCTAGTTTCGCACAATTTCTTGGGGAGTGGAGATTTTCATAGGAAGGGAATCAAAGGAGATGAGGCACCTTGGCTATGATCAGGGAAAACCTGGAATGTTAAAAAAAAAAAATGCAAAAAGATGGACATTTTATGCATGGCTTAATAAGGTCAGGAAGATGATTCCAGGCAGTGTAGTATGATGGAAATTACAAAGTTGAGTGGCAATGGACAGGAGGGGAACAGATAAGAGCAGCTAGCCTTACAAATGGAGTTTGCAAGCAGGGGAAGATAAATGAGGACAAGCCATGAAGAGCAGAGTGAATTCGCTTGTAGGTAAAGAAGAGTTCTAACTGTGTGTGGAAGTAAATGTGCAACGAAAAAAAAAAGACTGGCATCTGACCCCCCCTATTCCTCTCCAGTGTACCTCTGATATGTTCTGAAGACAACTACTATTCATCTTTGCTGCCTTCACCAGCCCCCACAGGGTTCCCTCTGCCGTGTCCTGCCCTTGCTGATGTCACTTCCTGTTTCCTCACTGGCATGATGTGGCAGAACAAAGCTTGCGAGGGCTGGGACTGGCACAGTCAGTGAGAATGAAATTGCTGTGGCTGCTGAGATGCCTTCGAGGAACATATGTTTTTAAGTGAGCTTCATATTTCAGAGATCATGCTAGGGGAGAAAAATGTTTTCTGATAAACACTAGATTTATAAGGTTGACTCAAGGGCTGATGTGGGAAGCTGCTGTGCAGTTACCACGTGATCTGTGTGCACATTATTGGGTGCCAAATGTACAGTGTTTAGGGCACTAGTTAACTTGCACAGAAGACATGGCTGCACAGTCCATTAAAATGTATGGTAATAAGCGCATTAACTATTGCATGATTCTGACTCAATCAAAATTGAACTGTTCCACAAATATTAGATAAAACTATGGATAAATCAAGTAACAGTATTGTGCTTCAAATTTTTTTTTTAATTTTCTGGATTTTCAACTGTTAAAAGAACTAAAAAGCCTCAGCAGTCAAAAGTAATTGCCATAGGCTTTGCCTTAATTAATATGACCCGCTTCAATTTCACTGCCAGGCTCCTCCTGACTAAAACTAATCATCAGCTAAAAACCTCCAAAATTCTTTTAATTTGAATCTTTTAATATTGATCAATATAAATGTATTTTCAAAAGTGAATTCTGAGTCATGCAAGAAATTTTTTGCTAGGTTCAGGACAGCGAAGAAAGGTTAGAGAAACATTCATGCCAATTTGAGATTTAACTGACAGTTTTTACATCTTTTGCATCGGAGAAAAAAAGGAATGCAACCTTTGCAGAACTAATAAAGAACACAAAGGTGGTCCAGAACAGGGGAACAACCAGTAGTGCAATTCTGATTCCTTTTTTAATTGAAGAAGGACCTGAATTGGCCAAGTTTTGACTATAAAACTGCCTTCAGGGGTTATAGTTTATTAAAGCTTGCTATAGCACTCAAGTGAACTGGCAGATCTGGGCAGTGTACAGGCTAAAAAAAAACTTAAAAGTAGGAAAGGAACTACAGTATCGGATAGAAAAGAACCATTCCACACAAGTGCAACCAATCCAATTAAAACAACGGCTAAAGAAGATGGAGAGGTAACAGTAGGGATCAGTACCAGGGAGGGTCAGGAGCATAAAACTTAAAAACACAGAGAAAGACGCAACTCCTCCATTAATTGGCTAGGTAAGGCTAATGTATAAAAGACACTAAAAAATGTAAATTAAAATCACGAGAGTACAACAATGTTTGAAAATCAAACCATAAATTAGAAAATTAAAAAACATGTCAAAATGTATACACATTTGCTATCAGATTCTTCAAAGTAAATACAGTGGACACAAAAAGACACAATAATTCTAAAATGAACAAAAAAAGATATGTATTTATATTGTATTGAAATAATGACATAATGCAAACATTATATTCTAATTGTCATGATATAAGGTATTACACTACAAACTTCCAAATAGAAGCTATAAACTACAGTACAAGCCATTCATAGATCCCAGATTGAAGGCTTTATAGTTGAAACTTGGCCAAGTTGGGTCCTTCAATAGAAACATCAGACTTGCACTGCTGGTTGTTCATCTGTCCTAGACCACATTTGCTGTGTTTTTGTCATCTTTTGCAACCAGACGATAGCGCATGCAAGTTTCAAAGGCATTCAGGAGGTAACAGAGATGTGTTTGAACAAAACTGAAAATGAAAGCACACATCAGTGCCTGTTGTTCACCTAAATATGAGTCTTGCAAAAATTTCCTGCCCATAAATATTTAATATTTGCAAGGAATCATATTTATATGCAGTAAACAAAAGCTAATACTGCTGGTCATACTTTGGTTTTATTCACACATGAACACAAAAGCCACATTTACTGCAAATTCTTTGTGCGCATGTCTGGCACACTTCATCCATTAGCTGCATGTTTTCTGTACCTAAAATGTGCATATATTTAGCTTTCTGCACGTCATGGTATTACACTCGTAGAAGGCATGCCCTCAGACATCCACGTGCAGCTTTAGCATGAGCCTTTCTGCATGGGCCCCTCAGTGTGGCAGACTCCGGCTTCTATTTTCTGGGTTGTCAGGGTTGGGGGAGCTGCAGAATTGGTGTTAACCAGACCCTGGGTAGGAGAGGGAATTCCTGTTAAGGGTAACACCTAGTCACTGGATTTAAAGACTGATTATAGGGCCCTGGAATGAGCACTGGTGCATGGCTTTTGGCCAAGGAGTGTCTCGATGACTTGTCTAAATCTGGAGGGGGGAAAAAAGTCCTTGGCAGTAATGAATGAGTGCTTACTCTGCCAGATCTTACCCAGCAACTTCCTCAGTTAAAACCCTTTCCAAAATTAGATGTATTTGTATCAGAAATTTGTCCACTAAATTTCTCTGCAGGATCTAGTTTCACCATGGCTTCCTAAGCGTCTGTAGTTTCTGAAAGGAATTAAAATCCTAGAGAAAGGGACACAAATATCAGATTTTTTTTTTGTATGTTAATGATTTCATCTCCTTGAGGTGCCCCCCCCCCCCCACCAATCTCCCTCCACTACAAATCTTCTGATAAAACAGTTCACCTCAAGGCCTGAAGGCATAGAACTGCTGCTGTGCCCTATAATGCAGGTCATCCACTCCCATAACCTGTTAGGTACTGCACTCAGATGGGCTGATGATCAGAAGCAAATGCAGGCTCTAGAGACTATTAGTGCCATACTAGTGCATGCGTTTGCTACCGCCTCATGAACAGAGCCAAACAATGCGCTTGCGGGATCTGAATGCAACTAGCGTGCAAATGCATGAAAAACTGGACAGTTAGCACAAGTAGCATGCTAAATGTATTCCTCCCCAATGATCAGTGGGCATTGCGCCAAACCCTATGCCAGCTCGGAGCTCAGTGGCGTAGCCAGACAGCCAATTTTGGGTGGGCCTGAGCCTAAAGTGGGTGGGCACAAAATTATCTCTGCCCCGCCATTCCTCCACCTCAAAATATAAATACTTTAGCTAATGAGGATCCTCAAGCTCTGTTAGCTGAAGACTTTCTCCGAAGGCAGCCAGAACTCCCTTTTACCAAGCTCGGCAGGCAGCAGCAATGTCCCTAAGCCACTAATGCCAGCACCACATGCGGGCTTAGTAGTCGGTGACTCAAGGATGCTGTCACTGACTGGAGAGTTTGGTAGAAGGGAATTCTGGCTGCCTCTGGAGGAGGTTCTCAGCTGGGGATGCTTGGGGTTCCCCACCAGTTATAAAGCAAGGGTCAGGGCCAGTGTTAGACATGCTATGGCCCAGGCCAGAAAATAAAGGAGGGCACTTTCTCTGATCCCCTCTCCTCCCTGCCTCCCCTCCAATTTCCCCACTTGCCAATACTAATCACACTGACAGACCTTCACCAAATACAGACCAAGGGGATCACAAATTAGAAATTAAAATATTTACACAAAAATTGAATTGAGAATCCCAAGAAGTTAAACTTAACATATACTACAACACTGGAGAAATAACAGAAATGCGTTTCCTTTCTATTGAACACAATGCAAAGACAATTGCTATGCACATTTCCGAAAGCTAATATATTCCATTTAAAACATTCAAAATAAAATGCTTTTTTCTACCTTTGTTGTCTGGATGTTTTATTTTTCCACTAGTAAAAAAGGCCCGTTTCCGAAACCCATGAAACGGGCGCTAGCATGTGGCTTTTTTTGTGTATGTGTGTATGTGTCACAGAGTTATTTTGTGTGTGTGTGAGTGTGTGAGGGTGCGGTGTGTGTGCAGGTTGTTGATGTGTGTCTTTTTTTGTTTTGTTTTTTGCTTGGGGGTTCTGGGATGTGCTGTGCTGGCAAAGTGGGTTGGATTGGTGTGTGGCTTTGAGGGTGTGTTTCTGTTGTATTGTGTATGTGTGGTTTTGTCTGTCATGGAGGTTTGTGGAGGGGGGTCTTTCTGTTGGTGAAATGTAAATGTGGTTGTAGGGGGGTCAGCCTTTGCTGAGTGGTGGGTTTTTTTTTTGTGTTGTGCTGAGGCAGCAGTGTTGTTTTAGATGGGCGGAAGGTAGAGGAGCACGTTCTTTGTCTGTTGGTATTTTTTGGCCATTTCAGGGCTGCTGTAGGGGAATGCTGGAAGAGAAATGTGCTGTTGGAAGCAGCGCCATCTTTTTCCATTGGGCTGGGGTTCTGGGCATCCTGGAGGTGGGTGACAGCTTGCCTGAGGACGGGGATGGTTGTTTTAAGTTGGCGGAAGGGAGAAGAGCACGGTCTCGGGCCGTCTGGGGGTGATCCGGTATGTTTGGTCCATTTCAGGCCGGCTGCAGGGGAATGCTGGAACATTTATGCGCTGCAGGAATCTGCGCCGTCTTTTTCCGGGTGCTCGGGGAATCCTCGAGGTGGGAGACAGCTTGCCTGAGGCTGGGGATGGTTGGGCACGTCCTTGGCCACTTCGGCAAAAGGGGAAGGGGGTGGGGAGTTACCTGCAGCCGCCTGAGAAACCATGTATTCTTTGTTTGTTTTGTATTATTAGTTTGCATTTCTGTTGAAGAAAGAGTGGATGCCTTTCGAATGATGGAGGTGGTGCGTCGGTGTGCGGTTGTTAGTTTGGCAGCCAGTCTCCAGCGATTCTTAGGCAGGGAAGGAGTACTCCTCCCCCTTCCTTGGTCGCTGTTTGCTGCTGGCTTGGTCGCGGGTAATCCTTCCAGCTAGGCCGCAGCTTGTCCTGTTGTCCCACGTCCCAGATGGTGACGAGCACGTTGTTTTCCGGCTCCTCCGACTCCATGTCAAGCGATCCCAAATATAGTCTTTGCTATAGGCCCTCTGGCACTCTTCAGTACTGGCATTAGGCATTTAAAAATTTCTCCCCCCCCCCCCCCCCCCCCCCCCCCCCCGGTCTATTTTTGCACATACCCACAGCAGGAATATTCTCTTGTTCCAGTGGTGGTTCTGTGCTCTCCGTGCTGCACAGATAATGAGCCATTCTGCTGGGGAATGCTCCTCCCTTATTGTCACGTAGTTTCCTCTGATTGGTCCGTCTTACGTTGCCTAGTGTTGCCTGGGAACGGTGTTGTGATGGTCCTTTGTGTTTCAGAATGTTGAGGGTGTTTTTTCTGATTGGTCTGTCATGCGAGGGCGGGGCAGAGAGACATGGTCAGTGTTGTGGCTTCACCACCATGAAACCATGAACCCTTCAGGGAGTGGCTGAGTGACTTCAGAACGTTGTCTTCAGAACGTTGAGGGTGAGTTTTATTATAGTTGATTACGTTGGTTCCAATTTCCTGTCTGTCATCTACTAATTCTCCTTCAAGCGGCTGCTGTACATTTGTCTTCTCTCTGCTGTCTATTCCCTCACTACATCTACCTCTGATATAATGATCATTCCTTTTTAGTTCTGTCCTCTCATTTTTTTCTTTTCCGCCTCTGTCAACTCAAATTTCACCCTCTTTCTCATCCTTCTCCTCCTTTTTACTTTTCAGCTACCTATCAGATTTCTATCTTCTTCTTTCGCCCACTAGCTCTCTCATTCCCCATCTCACTCCTTCCCCAGGCTTCCATTCCCTTCCATCTTTAATCTATTCTCCATTACCATATTTCTACCCTCTGTAATCACTATCCTCTCATCCATTTTCTTGCCACCCTTCTCCTCCCCTTCCTGGCCTCTCCCACATGGTTCCACCATTCCCAGCGCCTTCTCCCTCCACCTTTCTAGCCCAGCATCTATCTCTTTCTTCCATCCCCACCTTTGTAGCCTGATATATCCTGTCCGCTCTTCCCTCCTGTCCTGTTCCCCATGGTCCAGCATATCTCCTCACTTCCCTCAATCCCATTGTCTGGCATCTCTAAATCATTTTCATCTGCTCCTGGATCCATCTTCTCTCCACCTCTCCACCTGTGCATCTCCTCCTGCCTCTCATCCAATCCCATGTCCTACATCTCTCTATCCCCCTCCCTTGTACCCCAGAGCCAACCTCTCTTCCCCCACCCACCCATGCAGCATTCATGCCCTTCCTCACTTCCAGTGCCCCCCCCCCCCGGTCCAGCACTTTTCTCCCCCTTCCCCTCCTCCAACCGGTCTAGGCACTTTTCTCCCTTCCCCGCCTCCAGTCTCCGCTCTGGCACCTCTGTACTTTTTTTTTCTCCCTGCTTCTAATGCAGTGTCTGCAACTTACAGCACTGGAACTACCCGGCAGCGATCCACACACACAGGCTCGCACGAGTTGCACCTCGCAGTAGCTCCGGAGTTCCCGCCACGTCCCATCCTAATAGGAAGTTGCGTCAGTGAGGGCGTGCCACGTGACGCGTCAATGAGGGCGTGACGCATCATAGCGAACGCCGGAGCCGGCCTGTGTGTTTGAATCACTGCTGAGTAGCGCCAATCCTGTAAGTTGGAAGCACCGTGCAAACAGGGAGGAAAAAAAAGAAGTGCCAGATCTGTGGGAGTGGAGGGAAGGGATCATGGGTGGTCGGGGTGCACTATTTCTGGGTGGGCCTTGGGCTTAAGTGGGTGGGCCTGGGCCCACCTGTGGCTACACCCCTGTCAGAGCTGCCGGGGTTTGCAGACCATTGGGGAGGAATGGTGAGCCCTGTCCAGCATGCATTTGCATGCTAGCAGGCCCCCCCCCCTTTATATAGTGTGAAGCCCCACCCAGCGCATCCCAGAATTCAGTGGGCAGCACTGGGCACCGATGGAAGAGGAGGGAGGCCATCTCCCTCCTCAAACAAAGGTAGGGAATGGGGAAGAGGGCTGCAAGACCACCAGGTGTGGGGGAGTTGACTCATGGCCCACTGGGCCACCAGGGCTATTTGAGGGGATGCTAGGGGGGGGTTAGGGGGCTGGAGACCCACCGGATCTCCAGCCCAGTGGGGGGTTGACTCGCAGCCCACTAGGGCTCTATTTGAGGGGATGTTGGGGGGGAGAGGGGGCTAGAGACCCATCGGGTCTCCAGCTACCCCTGAACTTGGGTCGGGGGGGACTCCAGCCCCTGTGTTGCTTGGCTCAGGGTGGGGGTACTAGGCCACCAGGGCATGCTCATTGGGGTCTGGTGGGCTCATGGACCTCCAGCCCCTGTGTTTGACAGGTTTGGGCTTTTGACAGCTCAGACCTGTCAAACAAGTGCGAGAGGATTGTGCCTGAGCGGATGCTCAGACACAGTCCTCCCGCACTTTACCCTATGATCAGAGATAATAGCTTGCTTAAATCCCCATGCTATTATCACTGATCATAGGGGCGGTAAAGCCCCGAGCTGAAGTAGTTCACTGCTGACTTAATTTCTGTTGTAGCCTATTGACGTTAGGGACTTTACTTGGCTTTGACAAGCTTATTTGAATTAGATTTTGAATTGTTAACACTAAACACATTTTCAAATAGCAAGGTAATGGGACAACAAATCTTTGCCCTATTGCTATGCTGTTGCAATTTATTTTAGTAAATTATATATAACTCCTGTATTGGAATTTCTATGTGACTGCCAAAGTCTGATAGGCATAAAAAGGTAATGGGATTTTTCTGCCTGTTAGCAGATATTAATGACCTGATCTTTACCTTACTTTCCTTGACTCAACAATTGACTGTGCAGATCCTTTGCTTTAACTGTAGACATTTGAACAATAAAATATGAGAGGATCCACTTATATATTTTATTTATTCAATGTATATGCTGTCTTTCCAATAACACCATGAGCAGAATACATTCCATAAAGTAAAACATGGTAATGTTAATTTTATTTAATGGCAATTATGACTTTCTAGGTCCTACTCATTTGGAGACTTTTCTTTTGGCTAATTCTAATGATAGGTAGTAATATATATATATATATATATATATATATATATATACACACACACACACACAGTGCACTCCATTTAAGTGCATGCCATACTTTTTGGCGCCATCAATTTCGATGGGGACAAACTTCGGTTTAGGGCACCACTGATAAGTGCAAGATTCGCTTATATGCATGGTTTAAGACCTCTCCTCTGCAGGAAAGACTCCGCATAAGCGCACGCACGGAATATGGAAGCCGATTGGTGCGTGACAAAGGAGCAGTAAATTTGAAATCTCGTTGGTTAACTGCCACAGGCAGAATAAGTGAAAATGTTGTTAGAGTGTACATAGGAATCGTCATCGTCGTGCAACTGTAAGACTTTAACACTGGCTGAACGAATAGAAGTTATTAAAAAAATTAGAAAACAAACAGTCAAGCATCTATTGCTAAAGAATATGGTGTCAATCCCAGTCAAATTTCACATATCTTGAAGCAGAAAGACCAGCTTCTGGAAGACTGGCAAAACAATACAAATCCACACTGGAAACGTAAACGGGCAGGAAAAGCTGAGGATGTAGAAGATGCTCTTCGGTGGTTTTCTCAAGTCAGGAGCAGACAGTTTCCTGTCAGTGGTCCACTACTTATGGAGAAAGCTAATCAACTAACAAAGTCTTGGACTAACTGAATTCAAAGCCACTGTTGGATGGTTAGAAAGATGGAAGGAAAGGAACAACATAAAATTCAAGAAACAGCATGGTGAAAAACAAGATGCTGATGCCTTTGGTGCTGAAAATTGGGTTGTTTCAGTTCTTCCTACTATCTTGAATGAGTTTGCACCTTGTAACATTTTCAATGCTGACAAAAACGGTCTCTACTGGCGAGCGATTCCTGATGGAACACTTGCATTCAAACAAGCCGAAACTACAGGAAGTAAAACGTCAGGACTGACTGACGATCCTCCTTTGCTGCAATATGGATGGGAGTGAGAAGTTGGAACCACTCGTCATTGGAAAGAGTAAGCAGCCCCATTGCTTCAAGAATGTTAAGCGACTTCCTATGTCATATGAGGCTAATGCACATTCATGGATGACTGGGGAAAGTTGGAAGCAGTGGCTAAAGATGTTAGACACTAGAATGCGGGCACAAAAGCGTCAGATTTTGTTGCTTTGTGATAATTGTGCTGCACACAGTGATGATGTCAGGCTGTCTAACGTCAAGGTGGTCTTCCTGCCACCAAACGCTACCTCTCTGATGCCTATGGATTAGGGCATAATAGCCAATTTCAAACATTATCGGGCTCTTGTACTACGTCATCTGATGAGCGTTATGGATGACCAGACTATGAGGAAAGGCTAAAGTGGCTAGGGCTCTTCAGCTTGGAGAAAAGGCGGCTGAGGGGAGATATGATAGAGGTCTATAAAATAATGAGTGGAGTTGAACATTTAATCTCTCCACTATGGCTTTCTCTTCCCTGATCGCCCCTTTTACTCCTCAGTCATCTAGCGGTCCAGCTGATTCTTTTGCCGGCTTCCTGCTTTTAATATACCTAAAAAATATTTTACTATGTGTTTTTGCCTCCAACGCAATCTTTTTCTCGAAGTCCCTCTTAGCTTTCCTTATCAGCACTTTGCATTTGACTTGACATTCTTTATGCTGTTTCTTATTTTCAGTCGGTTCCTTCTTCCATTTTCTGAAGGATTTTCTTTTAGCTCTAATAGCTTCCTTCACCTCACTTTTTAAGCATGCCGGCTGTCGTTTAGTCTTCCGTCTTCCTTTTTTAATACGCAGAATATATTAGGCCTGGGCTTCCAGGATGGTGTTTTTGAACAGCATCCACACCCAATGTAAATTTTTGACTCTTGCAGTCGCTCCTCTAAGTTTTTTTTTTCACAGTTCTTCTCATTTTATCATAGTCTCCTTTTTAAAAGTTAAATGCTAATGTATTTGAAATCACCCATTATTATTGTGTTGCCCTAATTTCCTTTAACATTTCTGCATCCGTCTGTTCATCCTGGCTCTGCACAACCACAACACATGTTGAGCCTATGATAAGGTCGTGCCATTCTATCTTTATGGTCTAGACCACCTTGCACTGGTCCCTTTATTCCTTATCCAATCAAGTGGGGGCAATAATCAATTCATAACATGCAACCCGCTTGCTTGAAAGCAAGGTGGGGGGTGCTTTTTGTTTATCAAACAAGTTGACATCTAAGGAGATGGCATATTTAATAGACATCCAAAGAATCCCAGAATATATTTTGTGCTAAAATACATAACAGTATTCAAGCACCACCAGGGCATCCTATGGTATCAATGGGAAATTCAGTATTGGAACCGCTAAGTGCATTTTCGGACCATTTTTTGAGAACTGATGTTAAGCTGGTGAGGTTCTACATTCAAGATACCACTCATTTTTAAGAGATATTCAAGATACCAAATTAACCTCTAAGACTGTTTCTGTTTCATTAAATGTGATCTCTCTTTATATTCAAATATCAGAAAGTGAAGCTTTGTTGACCACCCAGGAAGTTTTAGAGAAACAGGGGCTGAACCAGAGAATTTCTACATCACTTTTAATAGGTTTAGCATCCTTACCCCCTGTTTACAAAGCTGTACTGGTGGCTGCTGGTGCACTAATGCTGACACAGCCCAGTCACTTTGAATGGGCTGTGTTGGCATTGGTATGCAGCAGCTGCTAGCGAAGCTTTGTAAACAGGGGCATTAGTGATTAAGAGAATCTACTTCAGATTCCAGGGAAACTATCAGCAAATTCAGGGAGTGGCCATGGGGGCTTCAATGGCACCTTGAGTGACTACCGCGGTGCTTGCAAAATTCAAGGAACAATACATTTATCCTTTTCAGTGGTTCAAATCAATAAGATGCTGGAAAAAGTTTTTGGATGATATTTTTGTGGGAGGATGATTTGATGCACTTAAACCAGCCCAAAACACTGCAGCCAGACTCATATTTGGAAAAGCTAAGTATGAAAGTGAAAAACCCCTAAGAGAAAAGCTACACTGGCTTCCACTTAAAGAACGTATTGCGTTTAAGGTCTGCACTCTAGTTCATAAAATCATTCACGGAGAGGCCCCGACCTACATGTCAGACCTGGTCGACTTACCACCCAGGAATGCTAACAGATCATCCCGCACATTCCTTAATCTTCACTTCCCCAGCTGTAAAGGACAGCCACGGCCAACTCCTGTGTTAGCCGTTCCTTTGGTTTTTGTAAATTGTTTTTATCAAAGGAACGGCTAACACAGGAGTTGACCGTGGCTGTCCTTCTCAACAGGACAGCTTGGCTCAGAAGTTTTTTTTATTTTATTCTCAGAGGCATTGGACATTTATACATCTTGTATAATTTACAACTAAACTCTGACCCCTGAGGCAGGCGTTACTTAACGCCAAAACATGGCCCGTTTCGGGTCAATTTTCAATAAAATACTCCTGTTGTCCCAGCCTTGAAGGCCCAGTATTGCTTATTCAAATATTAGGAAATTTTGACTATACACAAATGTTTACAAGATTGCCTCTTAATGGCTTATCCATTAAGATTTTAAGTAAGATTCTGTCATGTACTTGTATTGATTACTCTTATCTGTAGTTAGATGAAATCTGCCCTGTTAGTGACTCACTAGATAGAGAAACACAAGGAAACAGATATTATCTGGCCCTTCATTGATAAAATTGAGCTAGTATGAGAAGGAGGGAACCCTGATTCACAACTGAATTATAAAGAGTAATGATGGATACAGCATTAAAAACCACTGCTCCTAATGGACTTAATTTAGAAATGGATTGGCCCTCTCTTTTGTAATTCTGTAATCTTATTGGGGATGAAACTTTGAATTTGATTAGTTCAGACTGATCATGTGTTAGTTAATTAGTGGATTTATATCCTGCTCCATCCACAGTTCTGGGTGGGTTACAGATGAAACATACACAATAATTAATAATATATAAGGATAGCATCTAGTTGGGTCAGATGACTATATTAATGAGTCTAAGAGCAGAATGATTTCACGCTAAGTCCAGACCTACAGTTATTAGTAAGCACCAATTTTGCTGATAATGATGAGATGATTTATATAGAGGCTTATTTACAAAGCACTTACAAATTTACATAGAAGGTGATTTTTGATATGATGTCTAAGTTGAACTTTGGACATTTGCTCTGTGTTTATATTTTTGGTCCATTAAAAAAAAAAAAAAAGTCCTAAGGGCAAAATGCACAAAATCAAGCCATTGGGATGTAGGAGGAGCCAGCAATCTTAATAAACTGGCCACACAGACATCCCAGGAGGGCAATGAGCACCCTAGGGGGCACTGCTGTAGACTTCTTATAAAAGCTCTCAGGTACACATCTCACCATTACCCCCTTATCTTGCCTGCTGAGCCCTCAACAGTACACCAGTACAATAGTGCTTATGGGTGAAGGGGTCACCTATATGTGGTACAGTAGGTTTTTGGTGAGTTTTGGAGGGCTCACAGTTTCCACCACTAGTGTGACAGAGTGAGATATGGGCCTGGGTCCCCTTTGCTACAGTGCACTGCACTGATCACTACACTACTCCGAGGACCTGCTTGCTGCTCTAATAGAACTGGCTATAACATCTGAAGCAGTCATAGGGGCTGGTGAGTACTATTTTTATTCACATATTTGAAGGGTGGGAGGGGGTCAGTGACCACTGGGAGAGTAAGGAGGATCATCCCTGATTCCCTCTAGTGGTCATCTAGGGCACCTTTTTGTGTGTTATTTGTTCTAAAAACAGGTCTAGATCAAAATGTTGACATTTTAACCCTAGACATTTTCGTTTTGTTCCATTATGGCTGTAAAAGGTCCAAGTGTTAGGAACTCCCTAAGCTCACCCTAATCCCACCACTGAAATGCCCCTGACATGCCCCCTTGTGATTTGGATGCACTACAGATGAATTCCATAGATAAACATCTGCAAAATAGGTTTTGAGAAGAAATGTGTCCAATTGTTGCTTTATGACACTTTTTGGACGTTTTTCTCTTTTGAAAATAAGCCCATAGTAATGTATGGAACTTTGTAAGTCTAAGTGCTTTGAAAATGAGCCCCGTGGAGGGGCATAATCAAAAGGGGCGCCCAAGTTTTCCTGAGGACGTCCTCGCAGGACGTCCCAGCGAAGGGGCGGGGAAACCCATATTATCGAAACAAGATGAGCGTCCATCTTTCGTTTTGATAATACGGTTGGGGACACCCAAATCGCGAAATTTAGGTCGACCTTAGAGATGGTCATCCCCGATTTTCGGCGATAATGGAAACCAAGGACGCCCATTGCAGAAATGACCAAATCCAAGCCTTTTGGTTGTGGGAGGAGCCAGCATTTGTAGTGCACTGGTCCCCCTCACATGCCAGGGCACCCTAGGGGGCACTGCAGTGGACTTCACAAATTGCTCCCAGGTGCACAGCTCCCTTACCTTGGGTGCTGAGCCCCCCAAACCCCCCCAAAACCCACTCCACAACTGTACAACACTACCATAGCCCTAAAGGATGAAGGGGGGCACCTACATGTGGGTACAGTGGGTTTGTGGTGGGTTTTGAAGGGCTCACATTTACCACCACAAGTGTAACATGGGGGGGATGGGCCTCGGTCTGCCTGCCTGAAGTGCATTGCACCCACTAAAACTGCTCCAAGGACCTGCATACTGCTGTCATGGGTATGACATTTGAGGCTGGCAAAAAATATTTAAAAAGTTTTTTTTAGGGTGGGAGGGGGGTTAGTGACCACTCGGGGAGTAAGAGGAGGTCATCCCCAATTCCCTCCGGTGGCCATCTGGTCAGTTTGGGCACCTTTTTGAGGCTTGGTCGTAAGAAAAAAATGGACCAAGTAAAAGCCGCCCAAGTGCTTGTCAGGGACACCCTTCTTTTTGCCATTATCGGTCGAGGACGCCCATATGTTAGGCATGCCCCAGTCCCCCCTTCGCTGTGCTTCCGACACGCCCCCGTGAACTTTGGTTGTCCCCACGATGGAAAGCAGTTGAGAACGCCCCAAATCGGCTTTCGATTATGCCAATTTGGGCGACCCTGGGAGAAAGACGGCCATCTCCCGATTTGTGTTGAAAGATGGATGCCCTTCTCTTTTGAAAATAAACCTGATAGTGTATTTGGATTTTCAGAAGGCATTTGACAAAGTCCTTCATGAAAGACTCCTTAAAAAATTAGAGTCATGAGATAAGAGGCTATACCTCTATGTGGACTGTTTCCAAAAGTGGCCAATTCAGGTCACAAATACCTAGCAAGATCCCAAAAGAGGAAAACAGATTTTATGCTGGAATAAGCAGTGGATTTTCTCAAGTCCACATTAATAATAGTGTATGGACTTTTCTTTTTAGGAACTTGTTTAAACCTTTTTAAACCCCTGCTAAGCTAACCGCTTTTACCCTATTTTCTGGCATTGAATCCCAAAGCTTAATTAGACACGTGTGAAGAAATATTTTCTCCAGTTTGTTTGAAATTTACTACTTAGTAGCTTCATTGCATGCCCCTTTGACCTTGTATTTTTGAAAAGAGTAAACAAGCAATTCACGTCTATCCATTCCACTCCACTCATGATTTTATAGACCTATATCATCTCTCCTCTCAGCCATCTCTTCTCCAAGCTGAAGAGTCCTAGCTTCATTAGCCGTTTGTCATAGGGCAGTTTTCCCATCCCCTTTATCACTTTTTTTGCCCTTCTTTATATCTTTTCTAATTCTTCTATATTTTTTTAAAGATGCAGTGACCAGAATTACATACAATATTTGAGGTGCAGTCACACAACGGAGTGTACAAAGGCATTATAATATTCTAAGAGCTCAATATTCAAAGCGATATAAATGGGCTTGCTTGAGGCTAACCAGCAATATTCAATGGAATTTAACCAGACATTGCCACTGAATATTGCTGCTAAACTGCCAACCCCTAAACGGCAAGGTTGGAGGTGGGCTTGGGGCAGAGATTGGGTGGAGTAGCCTAGTGGTTAGTGCAGCGGACTTTGATTCTGGGGAACTGAGTTAAATTCCCACTGCAGCTCCTTGTGACTCTGGGCAAGTCACTTAACCCTCCATTGCCCCAGTTACAAAATAAGTACCTGTATATATGTAAACCGCTTTGAATGTAGTTGCAAAATACCACAGAAAGGCAGTATATCAAGTCCCATTTACCTTTCCCTTTCCCCTAGCCAGTTAGTGGCAATATTCAGACCAACTGGCTAGGTAAGCACATAAAATTAGGACAGAAAAAAGGCTGTCCCAACTTTATGCGCCAAGTTTAACCAGTCTGAATATTGGCCAGTCCCCAGTTAAAGTTACCTTGAATCTTGCAAACCTCCTGATCCCTCCTCTTGATCCTCCCTCCAAAATAGAAAGCTGCCCCAGCCCCCTCCCTACCTCAGTAGGCCCCCTGAACCTATAAAGATGTCCCTGGTGGTCTAGAGGGAGATATGATAGGAACGAGGCTTACTCGCTCCTGCTTGGAACTGTCTCTTCTTGAAAATGGTTGCTGCGACCTCTAGCATCATTCTTGCAATAATTTAAGTACCGTGGTAGTTGATAGTTTATTAAAATTTGCTAAGATTAACTTGCAGATCACAGCAGTGTACAAAATGAAAAAAAAACCATAGAGAAGGAAAAGAACTACAATATATTGATAGGAAAGGAATTCACACACACAGCATACTAAAGAGTAAAGATTGAGTAGAAAGAGGGAACAGCGGTAGACAGCTTAGTGGCTACTCAGAAGCATAGCCTGGTTGTGGCATCAGGAGGAATGAAGAGGCATGCGTGTTCCCTGCATAGGTGTGACGGACTGCCTGAAAAGTAGGTGCCATCGCCGTCCAAAATCCATTTGGGGGAGTGGTTGCTCCCCTTCATACCCCCACCTAGCTACACCTCTGTGGTTATTCCCTGACAGGACCAAACGCTTGGGTAAAATGTCAGGCCTTAAGCCCTGCTGTAAAATTTTTGAATGAAAGCTTTGAGCGGAGGTAAAGGAGGAGGGAATTCCAACAGGAGGGATAGCGAAAAAGAATGCCCAAAGTCTTGTCAATTCTAGTTGGGCAAACTGAGGACCTGAAGTACAGCGAGTCTGCCACTAGAGGGCACAGCAGTCATTTTCAAGAGGAGACAGGGCCAGGCAAGAGCTAGTTGACATTGGTCCTGCCCCATCTCCCACTAAACCACCAGGACATCTCCAGGTAGGTCCTGGGACCTACAGAGGTAAGTTGGGGCTGGGGCAACTTTCTATTTTCTTTGGGGTGGGGGCTTTTGGTATGGGTGTCACAGAGCCTGTGAGTTTTTAAAAAAAAAAAGTATTTTTATTTATGCAGGTCCCAGACAATATTCAGCTGGGGCCCACATAGCTGTCTTACGTAGGCCTTGGCTGAATATTGGCTGGGACCTGCATAAACCCTAGCAGCTACCACAGGGATAATTTGGCCCAGATATTCAGTGCCAGTGGCTGGATATGGCCTAGCACTGAATATCTGGGCCTAATTTAGCTGGTGACAGCATTTTACAAAACACTGACTGCTGCCAGCTGAATATTAACCCGTAAGTTTTTTTTTCCATTACTTTTGTTTCCTAATAATACCCAACATTCTATTTGCTTTCTTAGCCGCTGATGATACATTGAAACCCTCTGGCCAGTGTGCAGCAACGATGACACCTAGATCTGTTTCCTGGGCAGTGACTCCTAATGTGGAACTTTGCATCATGTAACTATAGTTTGAGTTCCTCTTTTCTATATAAATCTCAGTGGTGTAGCCAGACAGCCAATTTTGGGTGGGTCTGAGCCCAAAGTGTGTGGGCACAAAATCTTTTCTGCCCCACCCTAATCCCACTTCAAAATATAAATAGAGCTAATGAGGATCCCCAAGTTCTGTCAGCTAAAGACTTTCTCTGAAGATGGCCAGAACTCCAGTTTGGCAGGCAGCAGCAATGTCCCTAAGCCACTAATGTCGGCACCCTACATATGCTTAGCTGTTGGTGGCTCAAGGATGCTATTGCCGAATGTAGAGCTTGGCAGAAGAGAGTTCTGGCTGTCTTTGGAGGAGGTCCTTGGCTGAGGATCCCCACCAGCTATACAGCAAGGGTCAGGACTGATGTTAGACATGCTAGAGCCCAGGTCAGAAAATAAAGGAGGGTTCCCCCATCCCAATCCCCTTTCCTCCCCTCCAATTTCTCTACCTGCCATTACTATCACACTGACAGACCCTCACCAACTACAGAACAAGGGATCATAAATTAGAAATAAAAATATTTAGACAAAAAAAAACAGAAATGCATTTTCTTTTCTAAGGAACACAATACAGAGGCATATACTGTGCACATTTCCCAAAGCTAACATATTCAATTTAAAATATTCAAAATAAAATGTTTTTTTTTTCTACCTTTGTTGTCTGGAAATTTTATTTTTCCACCATGTTGGTTCTAGTTTTCCTTTTCTGCTTGCCTGTCTGTCTTCTGCTAGTTCTCTTTCAAGCGGCTGTTGTCCATTTGTCTTTTCTTCTCTCTGATGTCTATTCCCTCTCTACATCTGCCTCTGACATCATTCCTTTTTAGCTCTTTCCTTTCTTTTTTTTTCTTTTCTGCCTGTCAGCTCAAATTTCATCCTCTTTCTCACCCTTCTCCTCCTTTTTAATTTTTATCTACCTATCAAATTTCCATCTTCTCTCACCTACTAGCTGTCCCATTCCTCATCTCACTCCTTCCTCAGCCCTCCATTCCCATTTCCATATTTCTACCCACTATAAACACTATCCTCTCATTCATTTCTTTACCACCCCCTCCTGGCCTCTCTCATATGGTTCCACCATTCCCAGAATCTTCCTCCCTCTACCCTTCTAGCCCAGCATCTGCTCCCTCTTTCTCCCCTCCCCATCCTCATAGCTTCATTTCCCTGTCCCTTCTCTCTTCCCTTCTGCCCTCTCCCCATGGTCCAGCATTTCTCCCTTTCTTCTCTCACTCCCATTGTCTGGCATCTATCACTTCCTTCTACTCTTGGATCCAACATCTCCCTCCTTCTCCCCTATGTATCTCTCCCTCCCTCTCATCCCCCTTTACCCAACATCCCTCCCTCTCTCCTATTGTCCACCATCTCTCTCTCTCTCCTTCCCTCCCTTGTGCCCTGAATCCAATATCTCTCCCTTCCTCCTCTCCACCATCATGCCCAATATTTCTCCCTCTGTCCCCCTTGCACCATCTCTCCCTCCCCTCCACCCCTATGTTTAACATTTCTCCATCCGCTTTCTCACTCCTCTCCACCCCTTTGCTGCATCTCTCCCTTCCTCCCCTCCACCCCATATCCAGCAATTCTTCCTCTCATCCCCCCCCCCATTGTCCACCATCTCTCTCTCTCTCTCTCTCTCCCTCCCTTGTGACCCGGATCCAATATCTCTCCCTTCTTCCCCTCCACTACATTTTCCTTCTCTCCCCTAGGAACCTTCTTTCCCTCCCCTCTAACCCTATGTCCAACATTTTTCCCTCTCTTGCCCCTCTCCATGCAGTATCTCTCTCTCCCTTTCTCCTTTGTTGCATCTCTCCTTTCTCCCGTCCTCCCCTCCACCCCATATCCAACAATTCTCCCTCTCTTCCCCCCTATCTTCCCATGCAGCATCTCTCCTTCATTCCTTCCCTCACCCCATCCACCCCACAATTCTCCCTCTGACCCTCTCGCTTCAATGGGTCAAGGGTAGTGATAACGATTCCCACACACTGCCTGCCACTAACCCGGAAGTCTCTCCTCTGTTACATTCCACTGCCCAGGCAGAGAAACAGGAAATTGTGACAGAAGAGAGTGGGATGCAGCAGAGGAAAGGCTTCTGGGTTAGCGGCAGGCAGCATATGGGAATCACTGCCACTTCCTGGGACCCAATGAATAGAGTGATGCAGGACCACGGGAGCCCAGCCTGTTCCCTCCGTACCATGCAGTCAAGGTGCACCTGCTGCTGGGTAGGCCTGAGCCCAAACTGGGTGGGCTCAGGCCCACCCGTGGATACGTCCCTGATGCATCTCTTTGCACTTGTTCACATTAGATGCTATCTGCCATTTGCATACTCAGTCTCCTGGTCTCATAAGATCCTCTTGCAACCTTTCACAATCCTCTTGTGATTTAACAACTTTGAATAACTTTGTGTCATCAGCAAATTTGATCACCTCATTATTCCTGTTTTCAGGTTATTTATAAATATGTTACAAAGCAGTGGTCCCAGCACAAATCTTTGGAGAACTATTTACCCATCTCCATTGAGAATATTGACCATTTAACCCTACTCTCTGGTTTTTTTTTTTAATCTTTTAACCAGTACTTAATCCACAATAGGACACTGTCTCTTATTCCATGACTTATTAATTTCCTGAGGAGTTGCTCATGAGGTACTTCATCAAATGCCTTCTGAAAATCCAGATACACATTGGGGCTTAGGTTTGAAAGAGAAAAACGTCCTAAAAGTGTTATAGAGCACCATTTGGATGGATTTCTTCTCAAAACATCCAAATTGGTATTTTCAAGACCTATTTTGCAGACATCTGTCTACGCATTTTGTCTTCAATGCATCCAAATTACAAGGGGGCATTTCAAAGGTAGGATTAGGGTGGGCTTAGGGCGTGCCTAACACTTGGATGTTTTACAGCCATAGTGGAACAAAACAAAAACATCTAGGGTGAAAACTTCAATGTTTTGATCTAAACCTGTTTTCTAAATGAATAAGGCACAAAAAGGTACCCTAAATGATCAGATGACCACTGGAGGGAATCAGGGATCATCCCCCTCACTCCCGCAATGATCAATGACCCACTCCCACCCTCAAAAATGTGAATGAAAATAGTACTTACCAGCTTCTATGACATCCTCAGATATTAGATCCAGGTCCATTAGAGTAGCATGCAGGTCCTCGGAGTAGTGTAGTAGTGGTGGGTGCAGTGCACTGTAGACAGATGGACCCAGGCCCATACCTCCCCCTACCTGTTACACCTGTTGTGGAAACTGTGAACCTTCCAGAACTCACTGTGCTCACATATAGGTGCCCCCTTTACCCATAACTACTACTACTACTACTTAACATTTCTAGAGCGCTACTAGGGTTACGCAGCGCTGTACAATTTAACAAAGAGAGACAGTCCCTGCTCAAAGAGCTTACAATCTAATAGACAAGTGAACGGTCGGTCCGATAGGGGCAGTCAAATTGGGGCAGTCTGGATTCACTGAACGGTAAGGGTTAGGTGCCGAACGCAGCATTGAAGAGGTGGGCTTTAAGCAAAGACTTGAAGACGGGCAGGGAGGGGGCTTGGCGTCAGGGTTCAGGAAGGTTGTTCCAAGCATAGGGTGAGGCGAGGCAGAATGAGCGGAGCCTGGAGTTGGCAGTGGTGGAGAAGGGTACTGAGAGGAGGGATTTATCCTATGAACGGAGGTTACGGGCGGGAACGTAAGGGGAGATGAGGGTAGAAAGATAGTGAGGGGCAGCAGACTGAGTGCATTTGTAGGTAAGAAGGAGAAGCTTGAATTGAATGCGGTATCTGATCGGAAGCCAGTGAAGTGACCTGAGGAGAGGGGTGATATGAGTATATCGGTTCTGGCGGAATATGAGACGTGCAGCAGAGTTCTGAACAGACTGAAGGGCTATTGTAGTGGGGTAGTGGGTTTTGGAGGGCTCAGCAGACAAGGGAGCAATGGTGAGATGTATACCTGGGAGTATTTATATGAAGTCCACAGCAATGCCCCCTAGGGTGCTCCATTGCTCTCCTGGGATGTCTGTGTGGCCAGTTTACTAAGATTGCTGGCTCCTCCTACATCCCAGTGGCTTGGTTTTCTATGTTTTTAACTTGTACAGGGGTTTGGGGTTTTTTCGAAAATGGCCTGAAAAGATAAACGCACAGAGCACAAAACCTTGTTACAAATGGTATTTTTGAAAAACTACTACTACTATAAATCATTTCTATAGCGCTACCAGTCGTACGCAGCACTTCACAATTGAACATGAAGAAAAGACAGTCCCTGCTCAAAAGAGCTTACAATCTAAATCAGGACAGACAGACAGGACCAATAAGGATGGTTTTGAAAATGGTCATGTTTTCTATTCGGATTTTGGATATGTAGCTGTCATATCGAAAATGCCCCTCATTATCAACCAGCTCACTTTTATCCACCCCTTCAAAGAAATGTAGCAGATTGGTGAGGCAAGATTTTCCTTCCCATGAATGTGCGCCTAGGAACCTGCACATCTACCTGTGGAGAGGTGCAATCAGTGGTGTGCTGGAGCTGGCTCGCACCGGCTTGCAAGAGCTGGATGTTGGTTTTTCTCAAATTTTGTGAGCTATACCCGCTACTGGGAAACTGGAACAAGCTGGACTGTTACATATTCCTACATGGACACTACATGCCAGCAGAGTTCTTTACCTCAGTCGCACATGCAGAACGTTGAGGGTCTGTCCAAGTTCTGCATGTGCGACTGAGGTAAGAAATCTGCTGGCATGTAGTGTCCATGTAGGAATATGTAACAGTCCAGCTTGTTCCAGTTTCCCAGTAGCGGGTATATTGATATATAGGGTGATAAATAGTCTGACAGCAAATCATATGTTAGAATTGTGAAGAGAATTAGCAGATTGGGATGAATTTGCAAACATAGGATGGCTACGGATACAAGAGTGTGGTGAAAATCAATTGGCCATTTGGAATTTACAGTAAAAAATATTGTATGTTTTAATATTATTTGTAAATTGCTTGCTGCTTGCATTATATAATTTGTACCAATAGAATGTATAATACAGTTAAGTACATATCTACGGGTGGGTTTTTTTGTTTTGTTTTGGGGGGGGGGGGGGGGGGGAGTGAGCCTGTTGTTAAACATTTACCAGCACACTACTGGGTGCAATACACATGGGAGAAAATAATGCTATTGGTACAAAGTGCTAGGTTCTGCTTTTGAAGTTGCTACTCATGAGAGAGATCATAGAGTTATTGTGGATAATGTTTTCAGCCCAAGGTGGCACTAAAAAGCAAAAAAAAAATGTTAAGGATTTTTCTAAAAGGAATGCAGATTGCAGAACAAAACTGAGAATATCATTACGCGTTTTTTAAAAATCGGTACCATGCTCGATTTTACCAGTGCATTTTGTCTAGCTAATATCAAATTTGATCATATTATGATCACTGTTATCGAGCGGCCCCAGCACCATTACCTCCCGCACCAGATCATGTGTTCCACCAAAGGAGTAGGTCTAGAAGCCGCCCCCGAGATGCTGCTCCTGAACAGTGCCGCCTGAGGCCCCTGCCTCAGGTGGCCTAATGGTCGGGCCGCCCCTGGATTCATGATTAAACACTGGTATCACAGAACAGGGCAATTGGCAATTCACCACTATGCCAACCACATATAGGGCCCTGTTTGCAAAGGTGCATTAGCATTTTTAGCGCATGCTAAAAATTAGAGTGTGCTAACCATGTAGGCGCCCGTAGGAATATTATGAGTATCTACACGGTTAGCGCGTGGTAATGCTTAGTGCACACTAAAAACGCTAATGCACCTCTAGCATGGCTTAGTAAACAAGGCCCATAGTCAGTTATATATGATTTAGTCTTGAACCGAGCAACATCACAACATCATGTCTGTAATCCAAAGATTGTTTCTATTATTATGCATCTGGAGTGGCCTAGTGGTTAAGGTGGTGGACTTTGGTCTTCGGGAACTGAGTTCAATTCCTACTTCAGGCACAGGCAGCTCCTTGTGACTCTGGGCAAGTCACTTAACCCTCCATTGCCCCAGGTACAAATAAGTACCTGTATACAATATGTAAGCTGCATTGAGCCTGCCATGAGTGGGAAAGCACAGGGTACAAATGTAACAAAAAAAAGTATGTATACACAGGAATTCCTTTAGTGTTTAACTTTAAAAAAGGAGACTATGATAAAATGAGAAGAATGGTGAAAAAAAAAACTCAGAGGAGCGGCTTTGAGGGTCAAAAATTTACATTGGGTGTGGATGCTGTTCAAAAACACCATCCTGGAAGCCCAGGCCAAATATATTCCGAGTATTAAAAAAGGAGGACAGAAGACCAAACAACAGCCGGCATGATTAAAAAGTGACATGAAGGAAGCTATTAGAGCTAAAAGAAAATCCTTCAGAAAATGGAAGAAGGAACAGAATGAAAACAATAAGAAACAGCATAAGAAATGTCAAGTCAAATGCAAAACGCTGATAAGGAAGGCAAAGAGGAACTTTGAAAAAAAGATTGCGTTGGAGACAAAAACACATAGTACCATTTTTTTTAGGTATATTAAAAGCAGGAAGCTGGCAAAAGAATCGGTTGGACCGCTAGATGACCGAGGGGTAAAAGGGGCGATCAGGGAAGACAAAGCCATAGCAGAAAGATAAAATGAATTATTTGCTTTGGTCTTCACCGAGGAAGATTTGGGAAAGATACCAGTGCCAGAAATGGTATTCAAAGCTGACGAGTTGGAGAAACTGAATGAAATCTCTATAGACCTAGAGGATGTAATAGGGCAATTTGATAAATTGAACAGTAGCAAATCTCGTGGACCGGATGGTATTCATCACAGAGTACTGATAGAACTGAAAAATGAACATGCGGAACTATTGTTAGTAATATGCAGGGCTTTTTTTGAGGGGTACTTGGGGGTGCTGAGTACCGGCACCTTTTCCACTTGACCCATGGTTCTCATCATAGGCGGTCGGTGGCCCAACTGTTTGGGGAGGCTAAAGGGGGTGGGGTTAGGGGTGGGGCCAGGGGTGGAGCTTAAATCCATAATTGTCTGATAACACACAGAAAAAAATAAATAAAAATAAAAGTCACAATTAATACCTTTTATTAAATTTAGATATTAGATATGTATCATATGTCAAAGAATAAAGTGGTTGCTCAAAGCATATTCTAAGCACAATCGCTCAACTGCAAAACACTATGCACAACTTTGTGCAAAAACACACTCAGAACCTTACTGTACCATAAATATTACACTGGGCAGAACCTAATACACCAATATACCACCCATACGGAAAATGCAGACCGTCAACAATATGAAACAAGGGATCATATCATCACAATTCTCATGTAGAGCCATAAAACACCCTAATTCATGTTTAATGTGGGATAAAATGCCATAAATAAGTAAATACATATAAACTTTTAATGTTGAGCACCTGATTCTCAAAGTGGACATATTCCAAACACTATAATGAAAATAAAATGATCTTTTCTACCTTTGTTGTCTGGTTGTCCGATTCTGCTGCTATCTGTTCTCAGTGCAGGTCAGGAAGTCATCCTCGTTAAATATCTCCCTGGCAACCCAGCCAACCCCCCCCCCCTCCACCTCTCTCTCTGCAGTAAGGTAAACAAACCATAAATCAATTTCTACAATTGGTTACACAAGGCTAGAGGGCTTTCACTGCAGCTCCTGCTGTGAGGATGGAGGTAAATCAACAATTTAAACCTCTCAGAGCACAGCAGGGGAGGCTTAGCCTGCCCAAGCCTCTTATACCGGGTGCCTATGGTTCTCATAGTTTAATGAAAGAGCTCAGGTTCTACATACAAATTCTGCCTTGTCATAGATTCTATGACTGGTTGCAGGGGGTCCTGGCTATTGTGGGATGAGTCCCTCAATGATCACTCCACCCCTGAAGGGTGGCCTGGCATTTGAGTACCTGCACCTTTTTTGCTAGACAAAATGCACTGGTAAAATTGAGCATGGTACCGGAAGATTGGAGGGTGGCAATGTAACACCGATTTTTTTTAAAGGTTCCAGAGGAGATCTGGGAAATTATAGACCGGTGGGTCTGACGTCAGTGCTGGACAAAATGGTAGAGACTGTTATAAAGAACAAAATTACAGAGCATATTCAAAAGCATGGATTAATGAGTCAAAGTCAACATGGATTTAGTGAAGAGAAATCTTGCCTCACCAATCTGTTGTATTTCTTTGAGGGGGTGAACAGACATATGGATACGGGTGAGCCGGTTGATATTGTGTATCTGGATTTTCAGAAGGCCTTCAGAAAATCTGGATTTTCAGAAGGCGTTTGACAAAGTACCTTATGAAAGACTCCAGAGGAAATTGGAGAGTCATGGGATAGGAGGTAGTGTTCTATTGTGTATTAAAAACTGGTTAAAAGATAGAAAACAGAGAGTAGGGTTAAATGGACAGTATTCTCAATGGAGAAGGGTAGTTAGTGGGGTTCCCCATGGGTCTGTGCTGGGACCACTACTTTTTAACATATTTATAAATGACCTAGAGATGGGAGTAACTAGTGAGGCAATTAAATTTGCTGATGACACAAAGTTATTCAAAGTTGTTAAATTGAGGGAGGATTATGAAAAATTACAAGAGATCTTACGAGACTGGGAGACTGGGCATCTAAATGGCAGGTAACGTTAATGTGAGCAAATGCAAGGTGATGCATGTGGAAAGAGGAACCCGAATTATAGCTACGTCATGCAAGGTTCCACGTTAGGAGTCACAGACCAAGAAAGGGACCTAGGTGTCGTCATTGATGATACGCTGAAATCTTCTGTTCAGTGTGCTGCGGCAGCTAAGAAAGTAACTAGAATGTTAGGTATTATTAGGAAAGGAATGGAAAACAAAAATAAGGACGTTATAATGCCTTTGTATCGCTCCATGGTGTGACCGCACCTCGAATATTGTGTTCAATTCTGGTCACCGTATCTCAAAAAAGATAGAGGAATTAGAAAAGGTGCAGAGAAGGGCAATGAAAATGATAAAGGGGATGGGATGACTTCCCTATGAGGAAAGGCTAAAGCGGCTGGGCTCTGCAGCTTGGAGAAAAGACGGCTGAGGGGAGATATGATAGAGGTCTATAAAATAATGAGTGGAATGGAATGGGTAGACGTGAATCGTTTGTTTACTCTTTCCAAAAATACTAGGACTAGGGGTATGTGATGAAGCTACAAAGTAGTAAATTTAAAACGAATCGGAGAAAAGTTTCCTTCACTCAACGTGTATTTCAACTCTGGAATTCGTTGCCAGAAAATGTGGTAAAGGCGGTTAGCTTAGGTTTGGACGGCTTCCTAAAGGAAAAGTCCATAGACCATTATTAAATTGGACTTGGGGAAAATCCACTATTTCTGGGATAAGCAGCATAAAATGTTTTGTACTTTTTTTGGATCTTGCCAAGTATTTGTGACCTGGATTGGCCACTGTTGGAAACAGGATGCTGTGCTTGATGGATCTTTGGTCTGTCCCAGTATGGCAATACTTATGTACCTCATCATGCTGATGTTCCAAACCCAGCTATGGCAGTGATTCCCATACGCTGCCCTGCCACCACCGGCACCCGCCTCTTCCTTTTACTGCAGCCACCTGAAGTAACTTCCTGTTTTGCTCAGGCAGCCACAGTAAAGGGAAGAGGCGAGTGCCAGCAGTGGCAGGGCAGCATATGGGAATCACTGCTGCTGTCAGCTTTGGAACATCACCGTGATGAGGTAAAACACCCAGGGTGGGTAGCATCTTGGCCCGGGGTGGGGGGGGGGCAGCATGTAAGCTCCACCTCAGGCTGCATCTTACTTTGGGCTGGCCTTGCATGAATCAGTATAACCTGCAGAGAGTTGTAGATGTGGCTCTGGCTGCCTTGTTGGGCAGATGGAATAGACCATAAGTACATAAGTAATGCCATACTGGGAAAAGACCAAGGGTCCATCGAGTCCAGCATCTTGTCCACGACAGCGGCCAATCCAGGCCAAGGGCACCTGGCAAGCTTCCCAAATGTACAAACATTCTATACATGTTATTCCTGGGATTTGGGATTTTTCCAAGCCCGTTTAGTAGCAGTTTATGGACTTGTCCTTTAGGAAACCGTCCAACCCCTTTTTAAACTCTGCTAAGCTAACTGCCTTCACCACATTTTCTGGCAATGAATTCCAGAGTTTAATTACACGTTGGGTGAAGAAAACTTTTTTCCGATTTGTTTTAAATTTACTACACTGTAGTTTAATCGCATGCCCCCTAGTATTTTTGGAAAGCGTGAACAGACGCTTCACATCCACCTGTTCCACTCCACTCATTATTTTATATACCTCTATCATGTCTCCCCTCAGCCGTCTCTTCTCCAAGCTCAATAGCCCTAGCCTCCTTAGTCTTTCTTCATAGGGAAGTCGTCCCATCCCCGCTATCATTTTAGTCGCCCTTCGCTGCACCTTTTCCAATTCTACTATATCTTTCTTGAGATGCGGCGACCAGAATTGAACCCAATACTCAAGGTGCGGTCGCACCATGGAGTGATACAACGGCATTATAACATCCTCACACCTGTTTTCCATACCTTTCCTAATAATACCCAACATTCTATTCGCTTTCCTAGCCGCAGCAGCACACTGAGCAGAAGGTTTCAGCGTGTTATCGACGACGACACCCAGATCCCTTTCTTGGTCCGTAACTCCTAACGTGGAACCTTGCATGACGTAGCTATAATTCGGGTTCTTTTTTCCCACATGCATCACCTTGCACTTGCTCACATTAAACGTCATCTGCCATTTAGCCGCCCAGTCTCCCAGTCTCGTAAGGTCCTCTTGTAATTTTTCACAATCCTGTCGCGAGTTAACAACTTTGAATAACTTTGTGTCATCAGCAAATTTAATTACCTCGCTAGTTACTCTCATCTCTAAATCATTTATAAATATATTAAAAAGCAGCGGTCCTAGCACAGACCCCTGAGGAACCCCACTAACTACCCTTCTCCATTGTGAATACTGCCCATTTAACCCCACTCTCTGTTTCCTATCCTTCAACCAGTTTTTAATCCACAATAGGACATTTCCTCCTATCCCATGACCCTCCAATTTCCTCTGTAGCCTTTCATGAGGTACCTTGTGAAACGCCTTTTGAAAATCCAGATACACAATATCAACCGGCTCCCCTTTGTCCACATGTTTGTTTACTCCTTCAAAGAATTGAAGTAAATTGGTCAGGCAAGATTTCCCCACACAAAAGCCGTGCTGACTCGGTCTCAGTAATCCATGTCCTCGGATGTGCTCTCTAATTTTGTTTTTAATAATAGCCTTTACCATTTTCCCCGGCACCGACGTCAGACCAGGCAGGTCTTTATCTGCCATCATTTACTATGTTACATTACTATGTTAGAGGGATCAACACTGAAGAGGAAGGAAGCAAAGGGATGCAAATGTTTATGAATCTGGGACTGCTGGTAGCCACTGAGGGGCATTTTTGAAATGTTGTCTAAGTGCCATAAAAAAAAGGTCCAGTCCAAAAAAGCATCCACCTCACAGCCATTTTTGAACAGGAAAAAGGTTGGGGTTTCCTGTTCAAAAATACATAAGAAGGGAAGGGAAATGGGACTTGAAATACTGCCTTTCTGAGGTTTTTTTGCAACTACATTCAAAGTGGTTTACATATATTCAGATACTCATTTTGTACCTGGGGCAACGGACGGAGCTTTAGTGGGAATTGAACTTCCGCAGGATCAAAGTCCAGTGCACTAGCTACTAGGCTACTCCTCCACTCTGGATGCCTTGCCCCTTACACTGCAGATGTCCCTCCTGAACAACCATTTTACAAACTAAACCAAACCAGGGGGTGGGGGGGCGGGGGGAACAAGGCACAAGGACAGCTGTCTGGCAGCATTCTTCTGAAAATGGCCATACAGATATCCTTGCAGAGCAGAAAAGTATCCTAGTGGTTAGTGCAGTGGTCTGTAAACCAAGGAACATAGGTTCAAACCCCACTGTAGCTCTTTTTGTTTTGTAAATGTGATCCCTCCAGGAACAGAAGAATATATACTGTACCTGAATGCACACCACTTCAGTAGCCTTCAGGCTTACAAGTGTTCTATATCCTTATGTACAGTGAGTATTTTTTGGTTCTTGGAGGGGACCCCAGAAAAAAACATTAATGGAGTTACAGTGGAATTTGAGCCCGCGTTCCTTAGTTTATAGTCCAATGCACTAACCACTAAGCTACTCCTCTGGCCTGCTTGCTGTTTTAGGCCCAGATGCATGAAAGACATTGGTAATTCCCGTTCCCTACCGATTCCATAGTGAATCGGTAGGGAACGGGAATGCATCAACGATAGGGAATGCAAATGAGCTACTCGTTGTAGCTCACTTGCATTCTCTAGTCCTTCGGTACCTGAGTCGGAGAATCGGGACGTCCCTTTAGATTAGGCTCCTCTTCCTGGTCTCTTCAGCCAATCAAAGCGGGCTTAGCTGGCTGTTGTCAGCGAAACGCACTCTGATTGGCTGAAGAGACCAGGAAGAGGAGCCTAATCTAAAGGGACGTCCCGATTCTCCGGCAACCAGGAAAATAGAAAAATTTCGCTGTGGAGGGGTAAGTGGCGCGGCGAAGACTCTCAAGAAGGGGGAAAAAAAACACGAGCACGGGCAGAACAAAAAACTGCGGGAAAAAAAAAGACGTCTCTCAGAAGCGCAGGGAGAGTACGTCCTTAAAGGACGCCCCTCACATGCGCTCCCTGCTTTTTTTTTTCTTTTTTACCTTTTTGGGGGGCCCTTTTCCTTTCCAATTCCCTCACAGGAGCCCTAACAAGAGGTCAGACATCTCGTTAGGGTTCCTACGGTAAGGGAATCAGGGAAAACGGTAGTGCATCTGATTATAATGGGCTGCAACGGTGCTGCAGCTCATTATAATAGCTTTTCAAACATTTGCATTCCGTTTTCGTTGCCTGCTACCGTGGCAGGGAAAATGCCCTTAGTGCATGCCCGGGGTGAACTACTTGCGTTTTAAACTGGCTGGAACCAGTTTAAAACGCAAGTTGTGGGCTCGTTAGGTTTTGTGCATCTGGGCCTGAATCAGAATGGCCTAGTTCTCCTTTCCAGTTTGACTTTCAGGGGAGAGGGAGGGGGACAGCAACCACTGAGGGATTAAGGATGGGGTTTCTAGGCTTTTATGAGATACACAGAGCCTCCAAATCAAGCTGTTTGGGGTTGTTTTTTTAACATAAGCCATGATTTTTTTTTTAACTTGTGGATGTTGCCAAATGTCTGTTTGGTGAAGATTTTCCTAAGCCCTAAGGGTGAGTCAACTCCTCTCTGATTTTTCTTTAAAGTTCAAAAGTTTGCTGAGAGTTATATTTATGAATGAAGTAAGGAGCTCTCTGGCAAATGGTGACCAGAGTGAGTTACTGAGCCGTAGCCAAATAAATATTGCAGAAAAGCCCTGGTTTGTTTCTACATTCAGTTGAAAGTTCTTCAGGTTTATCAAATGAACAATAGAGGCTGTGTTTCTTGCAAAGTCTATTGATCAGAATGATATTCTAGGCATATACGAAGTGTCATCATAAGAGGATTTTCAGAGGTCAACCTGGTAAATATTAGAAAATTCAGTGCTTTTTTATTTATTTACTTATTGCATTTGTATCCCACATTTTCCCACCTTTTTGCAGGCTCAAAGTGGCTTACAGTACATCATGGATAGTGGAAATGAGAGGGGATTAAACATTTAGTATTACAGAAGGATTTTGGGTTGCATGGTAATGGAATACATAATGATAGTATAACAGAAGGCATTATTAGCATTACTGGATATATGTATTCACATGTTTTGATCTTGGCGGTATGTCTTGTCGAAGAGATGGGTCTTTAGTAGTTTGCGGAAGCTGGTCAGTTCATAGGTCGCTTTTAGGTTATGTGGCAATGCATTCCAGAATTGCATGCTCATATACAGTGGTGGAAATAAGTATTTGATCCCTTGCTGATTTTGTAAGTTTGCCCACTGACAAAGACATGAGCAGCCCATAATTGAAGGGTAGGTTATTGGTAACAGTGAGAGATAGCACATCACAAATTAAATCCGGAAAATCACATTGTGGAAAGTATATGAATTTATTTGCATTCTGCAGAGGGAAATAAGTATTTGATCCCCCACCAACCAGTAAGAGATCTGGCCCCTACAGACCAGGTAGATGCTCCAAATCAACTCGTTACCTGCATGACAGACAGCTGTCGGCAATGGTCACCTGTATGAAAGACACCTGTCCACAGACTCAGTGAATCAGTCAGACTCTAACCTCTACAAAATGGCCAAGAGCAAGGAGCTGTCTAAGGATGTCAGGGACAAGATCATACACCTGCACAAGGCTGGAATGGGCTACAAAACCATCAGTAAGACGCTGGGCGAGAAGGAGACAACTGTTGGTGCCATAGTAAGAAAATGGAAGAAGTACAAAATGACTGTCAATCGACAAAGATCTGGGGCTCCACGCAAAATCTCACCTCGTGGGGTATCCTTGATCATGAGGAAGGTTAGAAATCAGCCTACAACTACAAGGGGGGAACTTGTCAATGATCTCAAGGCAGCTGGGACCACTGTCACCACGAAAACCATTGGTAACACATTACGACATAACGGATTGCAATCCTGCAGTGCCCGCAAGGTCCCCCTGCTCCGGAAGGCACATGTGACGGCCCATCTGAAGTTTGCCAGTGAACACCTGGATGATGCCGAGAGTGATTGGGAGAAGGTGCTGTGGTCAGATGAGACAAAAATTGAGCTCTTTGGCATGAACTCAACTCGCCGTGTTTGGAGGAAGAGAAATGCTGCCTATGACCCAAAGAACACCGTCCCCACTGTCAAGCATGGAGGTGGAAATGTTATGTTTTGGGGGTGTTTCTCTGCTAAGGGCACAGGACTACTTCACCGCATCAATGGGAGAATGGATGGGGCCATGTACCGTACAATTCTGAGTGACAACCTCCTTCCCTCCGCCAGGGCCTTAAAAATGGGTCGTGGCTGGGTCTTCCAGCACGACAATGACCCAAAACATACAGCCAAGGCAACAAAGGAGTGGCTCAGGAAGAAGCACATTAGGGTCATGGAGTGGCCTAGCCAGTCACCAGACCTTAATCCCATTGAAAACTTATGGAGGGAGCTGAAGCTGCGAGTTGCCAAGCGACAGCCCAGAACTCTTAATGATTTAGAGATGATCTGCAAAGAGAAGTGGACCAAAATTCCTCCTGACATGTGTGCAAACCTCATCATCAACTACAGAAGACGTCTGACCGCTGTGCTTGCCAACAAGGGTTTTGCCACCAAGTATTAGGTCTTGTTTGCCAGAGGGATTAAATACTTATTTCCCTCTGCAGAATGCAAATAAATTCATATACTTTCCACAATGTGATTTTCCGGATTTAATTTGTGATGTGCTATCTCTCACTGTTACCAATAACCTACCCTTCAATTATGGGCTGCTCATGTCTTTGTCAGTGGGCAAACTTACAAAATCAGCAAGGGATCAAATACTTATTTCCACCACTGTAGGAAAAGGTTGACGCATGCATTAATTTGTATTTCAGACCTTTGCAGTTGGGGAAGTGAAGATTGAGGAATGTACGAGATGAATTTTTGGCATTTCTGGGTGGCAGGTCTATCAGGTCGGACATATAGGCTGTTTCCATTGTTATAAACGATTCCTACATGTTTTGCAAGATTGAACTTCAAGCTGTCCTATTTTCATGTCATCTCTTTTCTCTAGCCCTTTCCATAAGGGGTTATAAAGAGGCACACGAGATAGATAGCTAACATCTGCTGAGGTGTTCAAGATAATTAACATTCATCACTATGAAAAACAGAACAAAGAATTCTGAAGTATAACCATATCGTCCTTTACTATTTCTCACTTTGAAAATCCCTGATACAAGTGGTCTGCATTTGCTTTCTGCCTTGTTTAAACAGGAAAACCCGTCTTTAAGCAGATCTTGATATGCCTTGATTCTAGATTTTTCCAATCTTTGATTGTCATGGTGTAACAGAGGATTGCCAGAATGTAACATATTAAAAGCAGAAGTGCATACAATTTGCTAGTATTTTGTGATATAGTTAATCAAAATTGTGTGTGTCAATCTAAGAGGTAGAACAGGCTGTAAGACAATGTTTCCCAAGTCGGTCCTGGAGTACCCCCTTGCCCAGGGCTGGTTTTAGACATGATGGGGCCCAGGGCAGAAATTAAGGAAGGGACCCCTGATCCCCTCTCCCCCCTCCCCCGATCTCCCCACCTGCCATTGCTACCAAGCGGTCTGGGCATCTCTTGCTCTTCTTCCCATCATGGTCTCCCTCCCTCCCTTCCCCTCACCTTTTTGGTCTTTCTTAAAATGTATTTCCCTTCTCAGATGGGCCCTGGCACGGTAGCCATTCTCACAAACTTCTCTGCAGCTGCCCTGAAACTTTACCTTTGTTGCGTTCTACTCAGGTGGAAACAGGAAGTTACATCAGAAGAGGGCGGATCGCGGCAGAGGAAAAGCTTTGGGGCAGCGGTAGGCAGCTTGTGAGGATAGGTACTGCACTGAGGCCCCTCTGAGAAGGAAACTGATTTTAAAGAAGATCAGGAAGGGAGGAGGAAATCAACTGTGGTGGGGAGAAGGGAAAGAAATGCCTGGACTGCAGGGCCCCCTGGAACTGTGGGGTCCAGGACAACTGCCCTTTTTGCCCCCCCCCCCCCCTTCCTCTCAATGCCGGCCCTGCCCTTCCCAGTCAGGTTTTCAGGATATCCACAATGAATATGCATAAAAGAGATTTTGCATATAATGGATGCAGTGCATGCAAATCAATTTAATGCATATTCATTGTGGATATCCTGAAAACCTGACTGGCAAGGGGGTACTGCAGGACTGACTTGGGAAACACTGCTGTAAGAGAAAAGGCAGGTTTAGCTTCATTTGGCAAACCCCAGAAATGGTAGATATTGAATTTTCTTTACTAGCTTTCCCTTTTCCAAATCTGTGCTCAGGGTGAATTATAAGCAGGTATACCAGATATCTCCCTGTCTCTGGAGGGCTCATAATCTAAGTTTATACCTGAGGCGATGGATGGTTAAGGGAGAGTAGGATTTGAACCCTGGCTTCCTAAGTTCTTAGCTGCTCCTCCTCAATTGCTACATCTGCTTTAAAGAGCATATTAGCTTTATTATTTCATTCCATAGTAAATCAAAGTTGAATAAGAAAATATATACACCTTGCTTACACATCCCAGCATCAAACCTTGTATCAGAGACTTGCAAGCAATGTCCTCCTAAAGATAAGCAGAGCTTCCGGTCTGATGTCTGCAGAGTTGGATGTTGCTCTCCTAAACCAGAATACCTCACTTTTATTCTGATTCATGCTATTAATAAATGTCAAAAAGAATCTCTAAAAGATCACACATTCATGCATTTAAATATGTTCAGAATGCAAATATCTCATTATGATCTCACATGTACCCTTTTTGAGCAATGGGAAAGACCCCGCCATGAATTATGAGGTGTTTCCTAAAAAAAAAAGACTTCAAGTACTCCAGACTAGACTATTTCACGGCTCATTTTAGCTGCCTCTTCCCTCTCTAGTAGCTGAGCCCTGCCAAGACTGGGTGTATATATTTGTGTCAACAGAGTTTGCAAAAGGATTCCTTTCAAGTATGGGAATGAAAGCACCTTGTATTGTGTGTACAGGTAAAGGCATCTAAAGGTGAAGGAAGCAAACATTCTAAAGTAAATTTGGATATGGCTGGGGGTTTGCCCTTTCTTGAATGTAAGCTGGCATCGTGCATTCTTCCAGAAGAGCATTGAGCAGTGCCAGCAGTAGTTGTGCACTTCACTGGCTGTACAATTTTCTTAGTGTAGTTGGCGTTAATAAGGTGACCTCTCTCCTGACCTCTGTGTAGTGTAGTTACTTTCCCACTCTTCAGCCCAGTCCTTTTGCTGACCTGGTAACCTCTGGCCCAGGTGAATTACACAGTAGGCCTTGTTTTGTGCCCATGTTGACTCTGGGACATAAAGGCAGTTTCAGCCCTCAGCTGGGCTCGGGCTGCAGGAGAGATAACGCGGTTCACTGCCTTTGTTCCTTCACAGCTGGGTAAACCCAGCACTTGGTTCAATTAGACCCCAAGCAATAATTGAGACACCTTAATCCAGAGCCCCGGCTAAGCAATCACTCCATGCTTGCTCTGAAAGTGACTAGCACTGCTATAAGTGACTTTCTGTCCCTGACTGTGTACAGAGTTCTGTGCATGAAAGGTTGGAGACAGGTAGTATTGTTTCAGCCTGCAAAAATGTCCTATTTTATAACACTTTTGGAGGCTAGCATGCCATTTTTGTTACCTATATAACAGTGGCATAGCTACGTGGGGCCATGTGGCCCTGGACCCCCCTGCTGACGACCCTCTCGACCCACCGCCAACCCACCGTCACCTACCTTTGCTGGTGGGGGAACCCAACCCCCGCCAGCTGAGGTCCTCTTCTTCCGGTGCAAGGCTTCGTTCTGTTTCTGAGTCTGACGTCCTGCACTTATGTCAGACTCAGACTGCAGGACGTCAGACTCAGAAACAGAATGAAGCCTTGTGCCGGAAGAAGAGGACCTCGGCTGGCGGGGGTTGGGGTCCCCCACCAGCAAAGGTAGGCGATGGCGGGTTGGCAGTGGGAGGGGGGGTCAAGAGGGTCGTCGGCAGGGGGGGTCAAAGTTGTTGTTGGTGGTGGTGGTGGCGCCGGGGGGGGGGGTCGGTGGCACTGGGGGGGGGGCTAAAATGTGCCCCCTCACCTTGGGCTCTGGACCCCCCTCCTGCCGAAGTCTGGCTATGCCCCTGCTATATAATGTGTGTTATTTTTCTACTTCATGCTATTTTAGACAACTTACTGTTGCAAGGTTTAAAAGGGCGAGCCAGTAGTGCCTAAATATATAACATTTCTGCTTTCTAGGTATGGCTACTTTGGTAAGAAGTCTAATATAGAATTTAAGAGCAGGAAGATTCCTTGGAGGGGCATGAAATTCCCTGTACTGAGGTTCTTTTCTTTTACAGCAGGACTGTTCCAGCCCTGACCACAAGGGGGTGCCGGAGAATCAGCGCTCTGTGCAGCAACCCTGGATCAGAATACTTGTAGAAACTGACAAAATAATCTTATTCTAGCTTTTTGCTCTGGTAAGATTTACACTGTTCAGTAAGCCTGGTTTAAATTATGGCTTTTGAACCTTCTTGATTCTTGCTTCTTATCTGAGGATCACTTAGCAATTAGGAAGTTGTTTAAGAAGGTGCTGATTAGAAGACTGGCAGAGTCTTATGGTTTTAACTACTAAGGGGCCATAGTATGGAAAATAAACTTCAATCAAGCGTAGGTGCCAATATTTTAAAATGATTGGGAGGAGGGGTGCCAAATACAACAAAAATTACCCCTTCCTGGACACAATGATGGAGCTTGCTCAATATTAGGGGTGCTTAGCACTTACAGGTACCCACTGGGGTGGCTCCTATAGAATCCAACTGTAAGGAGCATAGGAAAATCATTAACATAGACAGGCTGCACACATCTGTGCCGCTCGACTCAATATACATATTGTAGCATATACAATAAACCAGTCATACTCAGGATTGGAGGAATCATAGGTTGCAGCTTTTATTAAATCAACAAACCACACAATTCTGGAGGGCTCCTGAGCCATGAATCATACAGTCGTTTCACCACCTCCCTGCCTTGCGATACCAGCTAGGGAGTTATTTCATTTGAAATCAAGCAGTGGCCCACCGTTCACCAGCTAGGTCACATAATGCATCGGGTTTTCCAAGCTGCAGAGTTTAACAACTCTATGCCTGCTGTGCAGTCCAGCTAGGAGCAACCACTGAAGTTATCCACTTAATGATGTTCCAAATCCTTGACAATACTATGCTGTCTTTGTTGCTTTTTGATCCAAGGATGCTTATTTGGCTCGGGTGCTCCCACCACAACCCAGGACAATGAAGCTCAACCAGTGTCCCCCCCAAAAATTGTGAAATGAATTGTGCACTCTAGGATCAAGCTAAGTGTCATGGAAGACTTGCACAAGGGCTATCAGCTGGCCAATCAAGGGACTATTCCCCATCTACCCGGATGCACACATGTGGTCTGCTTGAAAGCACTCTGGGATACAGGACATGGCCACTCATGCACACAATGAGGCCCACGGCGTGGAGTCATTAGAATGGAGACCGTCAGAATTAGCGCTGTCTGTGTATCGAAAAGCCATAATGAAATGCCTTCCACCTAAAGCATGAAGTGTGGTCATCAGATTATTCGGATGTACCAAGAAAATTGAAGAGTTTGTCTGTGCCTTTTCTGACCATGGAAGGGATTGTAACTGGTAGGAAATGGATTATTGCAGCATTTGAAGGTATGAAACCAGCTTAGCAGCTGATACATTGATTCTCCAGGCATCATAATCAACAATCTGTATTTCCTTCAAGGACAAGCATAAGGGGATCTGCCCTATGAACATCTCAAGGGTCAAGCCCCTAAAAACAGGCAAACTCCGTCACTGTGCATAAGGTGTGATCATGTGTCCGAAGTTTGGAGATGAGCTGCTGGCCCTTGAATGGTCCACCAGAACCAACTTAATGGAGTCCTGCAGAGGTGGACTGAGGGTGGTCTTGGCCCCTTGGCACTGGGGGTGGTCTGGGCCCCCCACCTGGCTGCTGTCCAACACCCCCCACCACCCCTGCCACTGCAGCCGCTGCCCCTGTCCTACCTGAGGGGTCTTGGTAGTCTGGTGACCTCTGCCGGGAGGAGGCATGTTCTTTCCTGCTCACTGCACTGCTGCTATTTCTCCACCTGCTGGCGCTGCCATGTTTTGAAGACGGTGGCCAAGACTTCCCGTAGTAGTCTCGCGGGTCTCAACAGTCTGCCAGACTTCTGCAGGGACTCTTGGCTGCCATTTTTAAAATACAGCGATGGGGGTGAGGGGAATAGCAGCAGCCCAGCAGCCCGGGAAGAAAAGAATATGTTCTCCCCCCCCCCCCCCCCCCCCCCCTGCTGAGGCCACTAGATTACCAGAGGCGCATCGGAAATCCAGGCATCTGGGCAGAGCCTCTGGGCCCCCTAGAGCCTCTGGGTCCTTGGGCACTGCCCGGTTGCCCAAATGGTCAGTCCACCCCTGGAGTCCTGAGAGAATATCTAAGCACATTCACTTAAGCCATCCAGTAAATGGGCCACTGAAAGAAGGACATCCCATGTTTATGCACACCAACCACATAAACTTGTGTCCATCATAAGTACATAAGTATATAAGTATTGCCATACTGGGACAGACCAAAGGTCTATCAAGCCCAGCATCCTGTTTCCAACAGTGGCCAATCCAGGTCACAAGTACCTGGCAAGATCCCAAAACAGTACAATACATTTTATGCTGCTTATCCCCAAGTCATTTTAATATTGGATTATGGACTTTACTTTTAGGAAGCTATCGAAACCTTTTTTAAATCCCGCTAAACCAACTGCTTTTACTACATTCTTTGGCAACAAATTCCACAGTTTATTTACACATTTACTAGGCAGGCAGCTCTAGGGAGCAGCTCTGCATAGTATGATTAATGGGCTGCAGAGTACCAAATTTATGCTACTGGCCCATTCAGGGCTGACACAGAATGAACCACAGAGAAGAGAGTCCTGGAACATGCATGGCAGGCAAATGAGCAGCAGAACCACCAGACTGCCCCCCTAGGTTCATAGGATAATATGGGAGAGCTAATCACACCAGTGAAGTATGGGCCTATCAAGGCAAATGGGCCCAAGGGTTCCTTGGTCATGCGGAGTGACAGAATAATATCGCAGAAGAGCATCTGGACTGCATCGAAGGGGGTATGAAAGCCTGAAGAACAGAACCTGTGCCAGAGTAATCCCAGGGCTGTTAGCAAGAGGACAAAAGGATGTAGTAGCCTAACGAGGGGTAATAAAGCGTGTCTCAGTTCTTGCAGTGACTTGCACCTTGTCACACCTTCCAACTCTGTGGGGGCATTGGGATTGATCCTGTGCTGGCTATGCGGAGCTCCTCTGGGTAGCAGCCCACTCTGGTGTGTTGGCCTGGCATGCCAGTCCTGCTAGGGTATGCGCACAAGCTGGATGTCCTCTTTTGCTGCTCCAGTGGTGGGAGCCATCTGGGACGCCTCCCTGTGACATCAACAGCGGCACCCTTGATAGGGGCATCCCAGACTCTGCTGGGACACCTTTGCAATGAGGTCTTCAGCTTTGTCTTGTGTTTCTGCTGAGTTCCAGCCCTGCCTTGTCTCTGAGTTTCTGCCAAGCTCCAGCCCTGCCTCATCTTTGAGTTTCTGCCAAGCTCCAGCCCTGCTTTGTCTCAGAGTTTCTGCCAAGCTCCTGCCCTGCCCTGCCCTGCCTCACCTTGGACTCAGCCATTCTTGCCTTGCCTTGGACTCCTGTTCCTGCCCTGACTAGTCCTATCTTGCTGGACCTTGCTTTCCTTCTTGCCATAGGCGGTTGGTGGCCCAACTGTTTGGGGAGGCTAAAGGGGGTGGGGTTAGGGGTGGGGCCAGGGGCGGAGCTTACATCCATAATTGTCTGACACACAGAAAAAAAATAAGTAAAAATAAAAGTCACAATTAATACCTTTTATTAAATGTAGACATTAGATATGTATCATATGTCAAAGAATAAAGTGGTTGTTCAAAGCATATACTAACCACAATCGCTCAACTGCAAAACATCAAGGTCAGGTATACATATAAAGTAGCGCATATGAGTTTATCTTGTTGGGCAGACTGGATGAACCGTACAGGTCTTTTTCTGCAGTCACCTACTATGTATGTTATGTTACTATGCACAAATGTGTGCAAAAACACACTCAGAACCTTACTGTAACATAAATATTACACTGGGCAGAACCTAATACACCAATATACCACCCATACGGAAAATGCAGACCGTCAACAATATGAAACAAGGGATCATATCATCACAATTCTCATGTAGAGCCACAAAACACCCTTGTAGGGTGGATAGTGTTCACAATGAGCTCCTTTTATTAACGACCATATGTAGATCCTTCAAGAGGTAGTGTGTCATGTTTTAGGCTCTACACCCTTTCTGATGTTTTGGTGCCACCTCAGTAAGGCCAATACACAATCTCGCCACTGCAAAACACTATACACAAACTTGTGCAAAAACACACTCATAACCTTACCAAACCATAACAGCACTAATTCCAAGAATATGACGAGCTACAACTTAATGTGTGGAAAGGCAGCACTGTAATTACACCAGGCTCTAAAACACCAGTACACTACCTAGTGAAAAAAAAAAGGGCTGCAAATACTAAGTGCTAGATCACACATGAAAAACACACAGATATGAAGGCAAAATACTGAACTGGAAAGTTACCTCAATAAGTCAGACTCAGCATACAGCAATACTAGAAAAATTGAAACTTACATGTAAAATATCACAGATGCACATTTCCAAAAGCTGACATATTCCAATTAATAAATTCTGAATAAAATACCTTTTTCTACCATTGTTGTCTGATCATTTAGTTTTTCTATTCGCTTTGATCCCAGTGTCTTCTGTTTTATGCAGTGTCTTCTTTCCATTTGATATTTTTTCTCTTACCATGTCCACCATCCTCCTGTGTCCTTATGCGTCCTGTCTACCATCTGTAGCCCTGTCCCTATCCTTCCTCCAGTTTCAGTATCTGCCCTCAAAGTGTTCCGAGCCAGCCCTTAAATTCAGCAGTTTTCCCTCCATCCATATCCAGCATTTCTCCTCACTCCCCTCCATCCATGTGCATCTCCTTCCTGAGTTCCCTCCCCTCCATCCATCCATCCATCCATCCAGCAACTCTCCATTCTCCCCTGCCCTCTCCTCCATCCACCCATATCCAGCAAATGTCCTCTCTCCCCTGCCCCCTCCATTCATCCATACATGTTCAGCAATTTTCCTCTCTCCCCTGCCCTCCCCTTCCGTCAATCCATGTCCAGGAACTCTCCATTCTCCCCTGCCCTCCCCTCCCATCCATGTCCAGTGATCTCTTCTCTCCCCCTGCCCTCCCCTCCCATCCATGTCCAGCGATCTCTTCTCTTCTCCTGCCCTCCCCTCCCATCCATGTCCAGGAACTCTCCATTCTCCCCTGCCCTCCCCTCCCATCCATGTCCAGTGATCTCTTCTCTCCCCCTGCCCTCCCCTCCCATCCATGTCCAGCGATCTCTTCTCTTCTCCTGCCCTCCCCTCCCATCCATGTCCAGCGATCTCTTCACTCCCCCTGCCCTCTCCTCCCATCCATGTCCAACGATCTCTTCTCTCCTCCTGCCCTCCCCTCCCCTCCCATCCATGTCCAGCGATCTCTTCTCTCCCCCTGCCCTCCCATCCATGTCCAGCGATCTCTTTTCTCCTCCTGCCCTCCCCTCCTGTCCAGCGATCTCTTCTCTCCCCCTGCCCTCCTCTCCAATTCCAGTGATCTTGTTCTCTCCCCTGCCCTCCCCTCCATGTCCAGCGATTTTCCCTGCCCTCACTCAGCTCCCTGCCAGCTCTCTGTTCCTTCACCCCCCCCCCCCCCCGCGTGTGTTTAACTTTCCCCTTGCTGCTGCCCACCCCCCAAACTCGGGGCTGCCTGGCACTGCAGCCAAGCAGCTCTCAGAAGTTTCCTACGATCCTTCCCGCCCTCCTCTCTCCGTTCCCCCCCCCCCCCCCCGGCGCGTGTTTATCTGTTTTACTTTTAGTGGCAGTGAGTGGCGAAGGCAAGAAAGCACTACGGGATCCTCTAGCTTCTCCCTTCCCTTCCCTCACACATATCCCGCCCTCGCGGAAACAGGAAATACGTCATCGCAGAAGGCGGGACATGTGTGAGGGAAGGGAAGGGAGAAGCTGCCTGGAGAATCCCGTAGTGCTTTCTTCTTTATCACTTTTAAATGCTTTAGCGCCAGCACAATCGTCTTCCATCCTGAGCTGCCGGACCCGCTCCACATTGTTTGTCCCTGTAAACGCCCTGACAGATGAAACCCGCTTCGCGCCGCCAATTGGTTAACAAATTCAACGTCACTGCACATGACCAGACGCTATTGGTGGAGAGTGCATGACAAATAGGCGGAGGGGCTGCGGCCAGCTGATTGCAGCGCCTGGGTACAGTGGGGAAAATGGAGAGAGGAGGGCGGGAAGGATCGTAGGAAATTTCTGACAGCTGCTTGGCTGCAGTGCCAGGCAGCCCCGCGTTTGGGAGGCGGGGGGAAGGTTACGGTTGGGCTGGGGAGGCTTAGCCTCCCCAAGCCTCTTATACAGGGCGCCTATGCTTCTTGCCTTGCTTTACCTTTTGCATCTAGTCCTATTCTTTTATGTCTTGCTTGTTGTGTGGCCCAATCCTGTCCAGATCCAGTTCTTGCCATACCCTCATCTTGCCTGTCTGGACCCAGTTTTAGCCTAGTTCCTTGCCTTCCTTGGCCTGTCTGGGTTCCAGTTCTAGCTCTGCTGCCTTATTTTCCCTTGCCTCATCTGGATCCAGTTCCTGCCTTGTTTGTTTTCCCTTGTCTAGCTGTGTCTTGCCTAACCTAGTCTTGCCTTGCCCAGCCTTGTCCTGTTTAGTTTTGCCTTACCTTGATCTGTCCTGCCTGGGTTCTCCTTGTCTTGCCTGGGTTCTCCTTGTCTTGCACAGGAGACTTGTCTGCCATAGCTCTGGCTGCAGTCCCAGGGCTCACCATCCTGTGTTCATGACAAAGAGAAGCTTCTGTCCCGCAGGGGCATAAAACAGAAGATTGTACTTTGCAGGCACATTAAGTTTCCCAAGCTTGCTGGTTTAGCAGATCCAACAGGGCTTCCTACATGATCCTTCCAGAGCATATCCCAGAGACACCACTTCCCCATGCAGACAGAAGGCCTAGAAAGTCAAACTACATTAAGGGGATAAGTATACTATCGTAGCTGAGGACCCTGGTGCCCAAGCGGAGGTATGGGTAACTATTGGCACTGACACAATACGCAACTATGCATTGGTGTAGAAATGCGAGGATCAAGACAGGAAAGCCCAGGGACAGGCTCAGGAAAAATAATGGGCAAGTTGGCTCGAACAGCTAGGAAAAGTTCTGAGGGGATGTGAGCACTGGTTTAGAACATCCCACAGGAAAATCAGCCATGTGTTTATTAATTATAGACCATTTACCAACTTTTGCAGAAATTCACCATGAGCTGTGTATAGCCAGGACACTCTGTACATAGGCAAGAGTCAATTACAGGAGCAGAGTATTAATAAATAATGTCCACTATGCCATAGTACACTACTTACAATGGCAACACAATGCACGATAAAACATCTTAGTAAATATAGGGTGTAAGTAGAGATGGAAATTACTGTCAACTAGGATAGGGAAACCAGAATTAGATAGTTCATAAGGAGACCAACTTAAAGAAAGGGAAAAATCCCTTGTGGGACTAAACTATACCCTAACTCATGAATTAATGCATGCTGGCAACTCACAAGCTGGCCCACAAGGGTCCTAAAGCACATGGAAATATTGTGTTCCATAACAGTCATTGGCATGGAGGCTGAAGTCAGTTGATGCATGGGATGCCTTGAGCACCACCTATTGGGTCCAGAAGGCACAAATTAGAGCCACAAAAGGCATTAAGCCCACCCACTTGATCATAATGGACTCACCTAGGAGTGCATTGCATGCCACAACTCAGAGAGGGCATGGAATGATATATATCAAGAGGTCGATTCACAAAGGCAGCCAAAGTTAAGTATAAGGGGGGTCATGAAAGGGGACTGTAAACCTGATGGAGGGAAGAAACCCTGAATGAAGGAATGGGGGGGGGGGGTGTAGAGAGATTCCTGCAAAGGTGTAGTTCAGAGGGTTCAGACCAGGACAGTCACCTGCTGGCACAATCGTGCACAGTGCCCTGACTAGTGACATAGCCCGAGGGGGTTCCGATCAAAGACCTAGTCCACCCATGCAATTAATCAACCATCATTAAAGGAGGCACACTGCTAAGCTCAAAAGGAGAAGGACCTTGAGCAGATCAAGTCCAGCTTTGAATGGTTAAGAAGAAGAGAAACACAGCATGAGAGACTGATAATCCCAGCCCAGGATTGAGGCGAGGCAGATTACAAGAATAGACCAAAGTGGTACATAAACCCCTGCTGGGTTTTTCTCAAATCAGGCTGCAAAGAGCTGGCGACAGGGAATTTCAATGGTGGCTGGGTGCGGCCTGAGTGGGGAGGGGGAGTATCAGCTAGCTGCGGCCTGAGTGATGGGGGGGGGGCAGCGATGGTGGCCCTGCCCTGGGCCCGGCTCTGTCTCTCGGCAGCCCTGCAAAGCACTAGAGAAGAGCATGCTCCCTTTTTGCTCCAAGAGGCTGCGGTCTGGACAGGAGTCTTTCCTTCCTCTTCCCTCTTAGGCAGCATTTGCAGCACTGGGGAAAGTTCCACAGAGGGATGGGTCAGAGGAAGCTGTGGAGTAGGGAAGAGCAGAAAAAGTAGTCAAGATGTAGGTAAAAGAGGGCCCCACTCTATCACATAGCTCTCTTTATGTGGATCCCTCAGTAACAAATTCAGCTCTTCCCCCTCCCCAAAGCATCCTCAATCAACTCATAGGGATGCCCGTGATGTCACTGCATGGGTCAATAGCTCTGCAGGCAGAGGGGAGGTAGGCTTATACAGTGAGGGAGTGGAGCGAGTCACCGACACTGAGTGTGGCTGCTGCCATGTTACATGTGGCCACACTCATCATGCAACTCGGTCCCGTCATATATGTCCTTTCAGCCTGGGATATCAAAAACATCCTTGTTAGACAAAACACACTGGTGAGACTTTGATACAGGGTCTTGGAAAGCTGAAATGAACCAGGGTGTGCAGTTACTGCCTCTTAAGTGTCTCCTCCCTTTAATTAAGGAAGAGGATAAATTAGTGAACCATATGAGTGGGATGGAGAAAGCCTGGACATTGGAAGTCCTATAAGAAAATCCGGGAACCTATTTGGAGTCAAATGCCCCATAGGGCACACAACTGGATTCTCAATTATTAACACTTTCAGTCTCCTGTGTTGCAGCTTGGGCTGGCTCCTTTGTTTTGAGTTTTAGGGTCAGGGATGTTTGGAGGGAGTGTTTGAGATATGAGATTTGTGAGAGGGGTTAGTGGGGTAAAATGAAAAATGATTGTTCTTTATTTGTTATTGTTAATTTGACAGTATGTGTATCTTACTATTATAGTAACATAATAACATAGTAGATGAGGGCAGATAAAGACCTGTACGGTCCATTCAGTCTGCCCAGCAAGATAAACTCATAGCATGCCATAAGGTATGACGTGATACTTCATATGCATACCTGCTCTTGATTTGCCCCTGCCATTTTCAGGGTATAGATTGTAGAAGTCTGCCCAGCATTGTCCTTGTTCTAAAATTTCTGAAGTTGTCATCAAAGCCCTACTCCAGCCCATCCAAATCTGTTCAGGGCACAGACTGTCTGCCCAGCATTGGCTTTGCTTCCAAATTACTGTGTCTCCTTGTGACTCTGGCAAGCCACTTAACCCTCCATTGCCCCAGGTACAAATAAGTACCTGTATATACTATGCAAAATTTACAGAAAGGCAGTATATCAAGTCCCATTTCCCTTTCCCACATGTGAAGTGGATTTCCTATCATTGAAAATGAATTCTAAAAATTGAAAGCACTTGATTTTCCGGCCTTTGAATTGTTTCAGAATGGTTGCAGGCTCCTTTGATGAAAAGATGAAGTGTAAAAGGAAAATGGAGTGGCAGAAAGGTCATGAAATGGTAGAGCAGAAAAGGCAAAAGTGTATATGTAAAAATGATGCATTGGATTAACAGGTTTCAAGATTGGTTTAACAATAGCATAAGGGAAGTGTCGTTCCTAATGTGGTTTGTCCTTTGAGTTACCGTTCCAGACTGTTAAATTATTATCAGTTGGTTGTATTTATATTTTAGGAATGTATCCTAGATTTTATTTCCAGTTTTTATTTATTAAAGTTTTACCAAAACGTAACCAATACATAAGAAAACATCGAATAAAATACTAACAGCTTTGAAGTATCCTAGATTTTTAAAAATGTATTTTCATATTTTATTGATGAACTGAATTAATACTATGTATTTGACTATTCAATTAATTTGATTTTTGTAAACCTGGTTACAACTTTGGTTGCAGGAAAATAGTAGTAAGTCTAACGTTACTACAGTCCACGGCTTAGGCCACTTTTAAAATATAAAGTTTTTACAGCATGAAGAGCATAACCTGATTTCCAGTTGGAGGTTATCTTGGAGGGAAACCTGCAGGTGTAGGAAATGGGGGAATAAAAGATGCCGAGTATTTTTTTGAAAGAAGTTCTAAGGATACATTTTTCAAACCTTTAATTTAGGGGGGCACTTCTCTGTTATATGCCAGAGCGCTGCTACTTTATATTCGACACACCTTTAAAACAAAAAAAAAAGCACATATTTCTAGTACATCGAAATGATACATTAGAAGACTGAGAAATTTAACGATATGAGAAAGATACCGATTTGACGCTTTCTTCGTCTTTTGGATAAGTAGACAATTGGCAGGTGGTATTTCAGATTAAAACCACCCTAGATTCCTAAGCGTAAATACCGCCTTTCTGGGTTTACATATTATATACAGGTACTTTCTCTGTCCTGAGTGACTTGCATTTTCCCACCCTTGATCAAACAACCCCAGCCTTCCTAGGCGCCTACAGTTCCTATAAGAGATTCATACTTTTCACAAGGGAACTTCCGCATACTATTGTTCCATTTAGAAAACTGGAGAGGATTTTTCTTCTCTTGGTGACATGAACAAACTTTGCAAACCCCACCTACTACAACCCTTGAATGCTGGCGGAAGGGGATGTCAGAAATATGCCATTAATATTACATTTTGAGCCTTTTTTTTTAGGGCGGGTAGTGGAAAATCACGGTTGCCAAATTCAAGCGGTACTCTTTTCCACAAAAAGCATATTTCCCTCTCCATTCATTGAGTGGGGAAGAGAAAAAAAAAAAAAACACTGTACCCTAGGTCTTCTGAGGTCAGACATCTGGGATGAAAGAGAAGATAGATAAGAGCGGCGATGTTTGTTGACGAATTCCGCAAATTCTAGAAGAGGTACTAAAATACTTTAGGGCCAATTTTACTTCAGAAGCACAATGAGGCGGCTTTGCATCATATGATAAGATAAAACGACCGCGAATGCTCCTGCAACAAATCAACTATTAGTTCTTTACAACAAAGAAGCAACATAGAAATAGAAGAACCGCCCCTCTCCGAAAATACTTTTCTCTTTGTAAATTATACAATGTAGCCTCCCCCCCCCCCCATAAGATTAATATGTATGAGGAAATTCAGTTGAAGACGAGAGAAAGTATCTCATTTGACTTTATCAAACACAATTAAAAATAAAAGAAGAAAAACAAAAACACAATTAAAGATCACCCCGCCGTAGGACTGATTTTCTTAGGAGCCCCAGGATAAATATTTGGACTTTTTGTTGCAGAGAATTCGACTAGGAAACCCCTGAAAACGGTGAATAATCTGCAAGCGTCAACGTATATAACACTGGAAATCGATTATTTATCAACTGAATTAGAGAGCCTGGCCCTGGTGACTATTAATGCGCTTAAGCGTTGCTAAATATTAGTTGATAAGAAGCTAGATTTACATAGAAGCGGACCTGTGAACTGTTGCATTAGAATCGAAAGAGATCAGAAGCCCGCAGTAATTCATTAGCGGAAATAAATTGCGAGATGTGGCCTCGAGTCTGTGATTATATTTAAATTTGCTATAATTGATCTGGGGGGGAAGAGCTGCAGTGACAAGAATGAACTGATCATTAAATTTATTAGAGAGATAAATTCAGCCGCTATTAAGGGATTCCGGGGAAGATGCTTCTGCTGACTTTTACCAGAAAGTGCAGCGAGCAAGAGGGAAATGAAACGTTAACAACAGATCTGCAAAAGCCCTTTTCATTTGTTTCTCCCCACAAAGCACTTATGTTACCTGGGATGCTACTAAATAATATAAAGTCGACAAACGCCCCCCCCCCCCCCTTATGATTTCAAATAGTGAAGGGAGCTTTCAATTACTCTTTATATTTGAGCTCAACTTCTCTGCTAATTTATCTCTAATGTATACAGGTCTACAAAGTCAGACAGTCATAACAGGATCATCAGATCAGCGTATCCACCTCTTAAATGGCTAATACATTTCTTCATGAGCCAAGCATTTTTATAGAGGGGAACCGTAATCCTCATTAATCCCATTCATATTTTTTTTTTATATTTTTTCAACTCGTTTAAATATAATTTTAATCTATTAACTGTCTCCATAAACGTTTCCAAGCTTATTCTTAATCACAGTTCATTCCATTCCATTTTAGAAGTGGGCTGCTTAAACTATTATGGAACAGCATATAGCAAAACACGGATCTGTGTCGGTGACACTGTTGGGAAACTGTGGGGTACAAATGAGATCATAAATAAATAAATCTATCTTTCAGTCTTCACCACACATTATGGAACACAGCAGAAATAGCTGAGTGAACTGATAAACTAAGTATTACTTTTTGAACACGCTTGGAATAAGTTTGATATATACGGTACGGAATGGAATGAACTGTGATTAAGAACAAGCTTGGAAACGTTTATGAAGACAGTTAATAGATTAAATTTATATTTAAACGAGTTGAAAAAATATAAAAAAAATATGAATGGGATTAATGAGGACTAGGGTTCCCTTCTATAAAAATGTTTGGCTCATGAAGAAATGTATTAGCCATTTAAGAGGTGGATACGTTGATCTGATGATCCTGTTATGACTGTCTGACTATGCAGACCTGTATACAGAAGAGATAAATTAGCAGAGAAGTTGAGCACATATATAAAGACTAAATAATATAAAGCAATGATTTCAGTACTTTCCATTGGTTGTGATAATCCAGCAATGGTTAATTATGTGTACTTGGCACTCATACTTTTGATTTATGTACAATCTTCACACATGGCTTTAACCCCCCCCCCCCCCTTTCTGCTCAATATTGTTGACACGGTTATTTGCCAAACATCCGAGATCGGTTCTTATCTCACATTTCATTTCATTTAATGCGGTCACTAGCACTATAAATATCCAACTGTTGATATAAAACGGGAACCCACTGAGCAAGGACAGAGGGGAAAGGAAAGAAAACTTGTGATTGCTTTCACTGCACTTGAATGTAAAGGATTCCACTTCCCGCTTTGTCTTCCACTAGTATAGGGAGGGGGGGGGGATATGTTTTGCATTATCCAATAGAGCTTTCGATTGAGCAGGAAGTAATAGAAAGGGTGACGCTGAAGAGAATTGTGTGGGAGGGGGGGGGGGACTTCTCTTGCCCTCCCCTCCCCCTCCCCCATGTGGCCTTTAAGCCAAAGTTCTGAAGAGGCTTGCCAGGGTGGGCTTTTGTGAAATGTAGAGTGGAGACCACTGTTCCTCACGGACAGAAAAGGCAGAAATTTGAAATCCGGAATAGAATTCTACGATCCTAAAGCACCCGTTTTGTCTGTTCAAAATATCTGGAAAATAGAGGCCACAGCAAGCAAGAATCTAGTGGTATTTCATGGAGATTTAATAAGAACTTTCTGAAATATTTTTTTCTTTCCAGGCTTGCTCCAGTGTATGGCATTTAACGATTGTAATAGAAAATATGATAAGCCACCAATTAATATATTTTGATTCACTGTGATATCTGATGTCTGGTACAATTATTGGCCTAGTTCAACGGTCGAAAACTCTGTGGCCCCATCCTGAAACGGTAGCCAGGGACCCTTTAAAGCTCGGCGATTTATTACAAATTATATACAGACACACAATCGGAAACCAGCTCCTACATCTACTTTAGTTTGCAAAGATCTGATTCGGTGCCATTCATTCAAGTGCGGGAAAGGCTGCAGCACAGATTTACACGTTAATAAAATACCATCTAATGCCCTTTGAATGTAATGTATTAATTGGTCAGCGCAGGTAATTACAAATAAACTCCCAAACCATGCACTCTAATGGTGTGGATAAGGAAGCTCTCTTTACAGTACATTTTACCTTAATGAAAACTGGTGATCAGCCCTGAAAGTGTTTCTGGCAGCGAGTCAGAAGTGGAATTTTGATCACCAGTGGTAGAAGCGGAGTGTCATGCTCCTAAGTCCTTGGGCAGCTGTGTGATTGATGAGATACGTTACAGAGGTTTATTAAGCCACAGTCATTGCAGCTCCAGTGTGAAATGTTTTTGCAGTTTTACTTGGTTCTGCTGTTTGCTCGGTTGAACATTTAGCAGATTTGACAGAACCATTACCAGCCATTTTCAGGGACACACTAGGCTACAGTGGGAAGCCCGAGGACCTGCCAGGGATGGGAGAAGACAGGGCAAGTGGAACTCACTCTCTATAGATTTAGACATCTAGGGCTAGATTCTATGTATCATACCTAAAAACAAAATCGGTGCCAGACAAAAAAAAAAAATACACCTAAGGCTGGGCATAGTTTTCTGTGACTATATTTAGCCACAGCCATTTGTGCCAATAAAAACCTGGTAAACACCAATGCCTCAATTATGGGCAGCCCATATAACAGCCCCCCTTTTCAGATCCATGTCTTTGACTTTACATGCATCCCTTTATAGAATATGCCTAGACATTGGTGTGCCTTAATGTTAATTAGCATCTATAATTGCTTGTTAAGTTCAATTATCAGTGCTGATTGGCTTGTTAAGCTAATTAAGTTGCATAGGCAAATCCAGAATACACCCAGAGACCCACTATAGAGAATCCTGGGGGGATAGTACACATACCACGTTTCAATTTTGTATTTTGTTTGTTTAACTATCTGTGGCTTCAACCCTTCAGTAGGCAAATCCCATAACCAAACTAGGTTTAAAAAGAAAAACAATGACGCAAAACCAGAGGTGTACAGACTAGAGGAGTATTTTGGTAGGTCCCACAGTTGTGCTTTACCATCTTTATGAAACATAATGGAAACAAGCTTTAATAAATAATAATATACATCTGGCTTTCAGACTAAGCTAAAAATGATATTAAACTTCAAAAGAATGAACCCATATCTATATGCAAACAGAGATAGCCGCCCAATAAGAGGTTAGCCTGACCTGTCTTATAAGATTAGTATCAAAACATACCATAAAGGAAAAATAGTTCATACATTAAACTAGAAGTAAATAAAGTTGACAGTTTTACATTTAAAGTGGACTTAAAACTATGGGCTAGTGTAGAAGATGCTGTTTATATAAGCATTTTATTGCACCTAATGTACAATCATTGTTCTTAAAAATTTTGAATACACAGCACTTAGAAACGTGGAATTCTGAATGGAAGAAAAGTAACATACACATTTACAATGTGTTTTCTCCAATGTATTTCCAATTATTTTGCAGTCTGTTAATGCAAATCTTTCCCAACTTATAGATGTGAATTTAAGCTAATGTGTTGTATGTTTTTAAATCAGTTATACAGTTTTATTGTATATGCAGTAGCTATTTTCTTTTATGAAACTGACTTCATAGAATGTTCTCACCTTTATTTAAGAAGAGTAGCTACACCACTGTCCAGTAGAAAACATTTTATTTTACTGCCCATGGTGGACAATGAGAGAAGCTAAATAATTTAGCATGCATAAGTAGCGTATCTTTTTTATATTTTAAAATACAAAAATAAAGAGTATACAATTGACGTTTGCAGCAGTTTCACTGTTCATGACGTAAACAGAATTACCGATATATAATACAGTCAACAGCTAGGAAAAAAAATGTAAAACAATTTTTTTATGTTGCAAATTTATGTTCAAATTCAAAACGTCATTTAACACTGAATTAACCTTGAGCCTTCCTCTGAATCCTGTTCCTTCTATCTTTAAAGAGGAAAGCAAACATGTACAAATCTCGCCAAAAAAAGTTCAAGACTGTCCTGTGTATGTTAAGGATAAATACACGGGTCATAAGCTGGAAAAAAAACAAGCCCCGCACTGGTCCGATTGAATTGTGCTGGAAGGGAAGAACTGTCTGGATTGGAGGAAAGAAGGAGCCCTTGTCCTCGTCGCCCTATCCGAAATCACGTGCGGGGGTTCCCAGGCCCGGCGCAGAGAGTAGCGCGCGGGGCGAGTGTGTGACCGGCCAGGCGCAGGTGGTGTGGTCCTGCGGAGCTCCCGCTACGGCTCAGCGCTGGCTCCGGCTCCGCGTGTTATGGCTGGGCTCCTCCTCCTCCTCCTCTGACGTGCAGTCGGAAGAGTGGTAGGTCAAGCGCGAGCCTCCCTCGCCCTGCGCCTGCGTGTTGCGCGGCTCATCCTCACTGTCCCCCAAGTCCCGCGCTCTGCTGCTCCGCGGCGCCGCCGGCTCCGCCTCCTCGCACTTGTCCTCTCCCCGGCCGCCCTTGTGTTTCTCTGCTTCCTGCGCCGCCTGCTCTTTGGCCTTTTTGCTCCTTTTCCACTTCATGCGCCGATTCTGGAACCAGATTTTGACCTGCAGAGGCGAGAGAGAGCGGCGGTCAGTCTAGGAGCAGGGGACAGGTGATCATCTATCCCCAGGACGCTGCCAACCCTGGTCCCCCTAACACTGCACACCACGCCACACTTTATGATTTTGGCTTTTGCTTCTAGTGCAGTAAAGCGATGTTTGACACAAATCTCTTCCCTCCCACCCTTCCATTTTCTGCTGCCCCTTTTGCAGTGGCTCAGTGAGGCTGCTGATATAATATTTGTCCCTGCTCTTCCATAGTAGACCAAGTTCTCTTTCTTTGCCTTTGGCCAAAATCAGGACAAGTTGCTATTAAAGAACGCATATAAAAAATGGTATATTTTCAAAATATATATACGGATTAAGCTTTACAAAAGCAATATATGCATAGGGTATGGGAGAAGGAATTCAGAAGATCAGAAAGGCACATTTTTTAGAACAGTGTCCCGGAGGCAAGCTACAGGCAGGATTGTATTGCTATTATCACCACTCGGAATGGTGTTTGGAAGGATCGGAAGACAAATGAGGAGACAAGGAGATCAGTCTATAAGGATGAGGGTTATTTTAGGCTCCTGGAAAGGGGAGAAATAATTCTAGAGCGTAAGCCCCGTTAGTCTAAAACATCAAAACCAGACTAGTGTCCTTGTCTGCTGCGAGGCTGAGTATGGGATTTGTTTCGCTCCCACCCCCACCCCCCACAGTCACCCTGTCAGTAATACCATGTGGTCCCCCTCCTCCTCCCCATACCTGCGTTTCGGTCAGCATGAGGGAGGTGGCCACTTCGAAGCGTTTGGGCCGTGACAGGTACTTGTTGAGTTTGAACTGATGCTCCAGTTCGAGCAGCTGTTGGCTGGTGAAGGCAGTGCGGGGTCGACGGCACTTGCCCAGTAGGGCGGATTGTGGCTGGGCTGCAATACAAACACAAGGCACAGAAGTGCCGGCTTCAGCAGCGGACACACACTAGTCTCCGTGGCTACCAAGACAGGTGCAATGGTTATCAATTCACTTCCGCTGCAACCACACAATTCCAGTTTTGCAACCACCTATTCCATGGACCAAACGCTCAAAGGTTTTAAGTAAATCTTTACACACTCCGACATATTATATAAGAAAGCGCTGCATGTTGTACCCAGATTAAATTTTAAAACAAGGTTCAAATAGTAACAATCAATGAAATATATAAGTTGGACAGCTGGTTTCCAACAAGAATGTAATCTGCACAACATTGGTTTCAATGAAATAGGTGAAAACTGATTTGAGTACACTAAGCACCGCATCAAACTTCCGGGTGAAAACCACACTAAAACAGGCCGCAAAGTGGCAGAGCTGCAGTATCGGTTATAAAATACCCAATGGCGATACAGTACTGCTATTGCGTATTTTAATATTTTAGATTAAAATAGGTATTGGGAATAGTTTTTATAAGAACGCAGTGTATTTTTGACACTTTCCCCATTTTATTTTGTAAACTGTACTTCACTCTGTTACAGATCTACACGAGTACTGCATATTTTGTATATTTATATAAGGTGTAGTTTTAGATATTATACTCAAACACTGTATTTTGCACGCTTTTATTTTGAATACTTTTGCTAGCCCAGACAGGTGTGGTTCGAGGGGATTTTTACTATAATGACCATGTTAAGCCTTGATGTCATCCACAGTTTATGCGACTCCCGTTTTAGGAAGACGCTTTAGTAAGCTCGACCAGTAAAAAGTATGGCGAACTGTCGTTATGTGTTATCTCACTGACATGCAAAGGCAGACAAGCCGTGTTTGTATTTACACAATTTCATGACTTTGCCCCAGCAGGGAAATTTATGACTCGAGAGAGATTTCTTAATTTCCCAAGAGCCTAACCAGCGCCGGACAATAAAACAGAAGCTGAGATCATTTCATCGGGATCCCTGTCTCTCCAGGGAGGAGCAAATTAACTTCATTTTAACGTGCACGCCCCTGATTTAGTTCAATAAAGGCAGTCCAATTCCCAACGTCCCCATACATTAGAACTTTTAATTAAAAAGATAGACTTCCAGTGGCACGCTGGGACTCACAGACTACCCCAGTACTCTTAGGGCAAAAAGAATATCACATTACAAGATTTCCCCTGAAACAGCTGCCTTTTGGCAAAATGGGTCTAAATCTGTTAAATAAATAAGAATTGGAAATTGGACTTCTATAATTTCAGTTTTATATTTAAAATCCATTACTTGGAGCCAGGTTAGAAACAGAAAATCAAAATGAAAATTTTATTTTATTTATTTATTGCATTTGTATCCCACATTTTCCCACCTATTTGCAGGCTCGATGTGGCTTACAATGATTCGTTATTGGTAAATAAAGATTAAGATAACAGTTATTGTTGCATATAGGCCATGAATAACACGATCAAGAATATAGTCAAGTATTTGGATACAGAGTACATTTCTGATGTAGGTAAGGTGTGAGTAACATTGTAAAGAATATATATAAATTACTTCACCAGCCCAAGAACTGTAAGAATAGAGTTTAGGCAACCTGTTTTCTTTTTCAACTTAGTCTTAATCTGTTATTATTGTAGTAAACTAGCAATAGAACCCTTGAAGCTTTTTACAGGACCACTGCAAAAAATTTTTTTAACGTTTTAATTATTTTTGCAGTGGCCCTGTAAAAAGCTTCAAGGGTTCTATTGCTAGTTTATTATAATAATAACAGTTTAAGACAAAGTGTATATATATATAGTTATTTATTTATTTTTAAGCATTGCTCTTTGCTTTGTCCGGTCACTTTATCTTAATCAGTTCTCACACGTGGAGGGGAATTGGCGAATTTTGACACAGCAGGTTAAGGCAGTACAATCCGGACAGTTGTCTGCATTATACACTGCAGCATGCCACACTAGTCGTGGCATTTTCTTTTTATAGGAAGGTTGATTGTAAAAAGGATGGCATTTACTACTGCTTTTTGGAGCAAAGATGTTAAAAGAAGCGGTATGAAAACGAGCCCTGTGCGGTGCAGAAACACTGCCCGGCTGGAGAGTTTCTCACTTTGCTGCCAGTCTTCTCCATTCTAGTGGCTGTTTATTCATGTTGGCATCCTGGTTGACACGGTAATAATTTACAGATTTACTAGTGTTTTCTTCCTGAATAGCTGGGCTTTTTTTTTTTTTTTTTTAAAGAATGGATTGGATGGTGAGAATCAATTAACCCATTTTTGCTTCACTCTGCTTTGAAATGTTAGAAATACCTGTTGTGGTGTGGAAGTGCAGTTTCCCAGTTAGTATGCAGTTTTATTGTACTCACTATCAGGTTTAACATTTGGCCCTCTCAGCCTTATTTTTAGAAGGCACGTTAACATAATTTTCAAATTTAAAATGTCTACCATTGTAGTAAAACAAAGAGAAAACGAAATAAATCCATATTATACACACTGTAGAGCTGCTGTAGGCCCGGTTTTTCAATAACAGCTGTTAAAAAAATGGTATAGTCAAAAGTTGTAAGTATATTAAAAAAAAAAGTACTCTTACAATTTAAGATCAAGGTAGAAATATAAGGCAGCCTTCTTCAAAACACCTCCATCTTAAAGCAGACAGGTGGTTACACAGTCTATGGGGGTGTATATTGTTCTAAAACTTCATAAGAGCATAAGAATAGCCATATTGGGTCAGATCAATGGTCCTTCCAGCCAAGTATCCTGCTTCCAACAGTGGCCAATCAAGGTCACAAGTACCTGGCAGAAACCCAAATAGTAGTAACATTCCATGCTAGCAATCCAAGGGCAAGCAGTGGCTTCCCTTATGCCTATCTCCACAGCAAACTATGGACTTTTCCTCCAGGAACTTGTCCAAACCTTTTTAAAACCCAAATATGCTAACTGCTGTTACCACATCCTATGGCAACAGTTCCAGACCTCAACTATTCTTTGAGTAAAAACATATTTCTCCTATTTTAAAAGTATTTACACATAATTTTAATGGATGCCCCCTAGTCTGAACGTTTAGAAAGAGTAAAAAAAAAATCGATTCACTTTTATGAGTTCTATACCACTCAGGATTTTGTAGACCTCAATCATATTCCCCCCCCCCCCCCCTCTTTTCAAAGTCCTAACCTCTTTATTCTTTTCTCCTACAAGAGGAGTTCAATCCTGTTTATTATTTTGGTGGCTTTTGTTTGTACCTTTTCTAATTCTGCTATATTTTTGAGATATGGCGACCAGAACTGAACACAATACTCATGGTGAGGTTATACCATGGAGCAATACAGAGGCCTTATAATATTCTTGATCTTATTTTCCATCCATTGCCTAATAATTCCTAACATCTTGTTTGCTTTTTTGCCTTCTGTAGCACACTGGGCAAAGGATTTCAGCACCTTGTCTACGATGACACCTAGATCTTTTTCTTGGGTGCTATCCCCTAAGGTGGACCCCAGCATCAGGTAACTATGGTTTGGATTATTCTTTCCAAAGTGCATCACTTTGCATTTGTCTACATTCAATTTCATCTGCCAATTGGATGTCCAGTCTTCCTGCAGTTTTCACAGTTCACATGTGTTTTTTAACAACTTTGAATAATTTTGTGTCATCTGCAAAATTAATCCCCTCACTTTCGAATTTCCAGATCATATGTAAATATGTTAAATAGCAATGGTTCAAGTACTAGATCTCTACTGCTAGTATATGTTCTCTACTGCTAGTATTTAAAAATAGGCCTTTTTCTAAAGCTGCAATTAGCTGGAGTTGAAATTATTATTTTAAATTAAGTCCAGGAAAGCCTAGTCCTCTGTTGGATGCCATGAAAGAAAAAAATGAAGGCATCCCCAGCATTAGTCGCTTATACATTAATTTAATTGGAAACAAGTTTGAAATACCCTAATGAATTTTATTGAAAAAAAAATTAAAATAAAATGCCTGCCATTTTTAGACTAGCCCCAATGTCACATGCGGTCACTGATCCTATTTGGTAAGAAAACACGCTCTGGATTAATTAAATTCAGAAACTGTATACAGTAGATAATACTGTATACACTGGTGCAACCATTACACGATTTTTGTTTTCATGCTTTTCAACAGACTTCCAAACTATATGTTTTTTAAAACATTAAACATTAATGCATGTTATCTGCCACAGGACCCATTTTACTCCTATGGGCCCTGCTTCAGATAATATTAATTAATTATTATTAAAAAGACCTCTACATTAATTCCCAAGCGCTTCTTGCTCTTTGCTACCAGTGCAAGTGGCCGCATATTTGTATCCTTCAATTATTTGAAGTCCTATAAAGGTATTCCCTTTTCATTTCACACCTTGATTCATTACAACAACAAAAAATGAAATCGGAACCAAGGAGAAAAATGAGCAATTTAGGTTAACTTAGCCTCTCCCTCCTCCCCACATCGGACGGATAGGTGGTGAGCCCACACTTACAGTTAAAGTCCGGCATTTTGGGCAGCATCATGCCGGCCGTGGACGCTCGGAGCCACTGGTCCAGTTGGAAGGTGCCGGCACTCAGCTTGATGGGGTCGGCGGGGTGCGAGGGATGCGAGCCCTGCAGGTGGGCGGCATAGGAGTAAGAGAGAGCCGGGTGCTGCCCCGCCGCCAGAGCCGCCGCTGCCGCGTAGCTGTACACGGGATGCCCGTACAGAGCCGCCCCCTGCGGATGGAAGCCCATTAGACCGCCAGCCACCCCCGACTGCTGCTGCTGACTCCCCCCGCCAACCCCGTTCAGGAAAGCCGGCTTGGGTAGCAGCCCGCAGACGCCGATCCGAGGCGGTGAGGGGCTGTCGGTGCGCAGGCAGTCCGAGCCGCTGCTGGCCGTGTGCTCCGAGGGCGGGCTGCCCGACGGCGACGACAGCGAGGTGACCAGCGCCAGCGGCGAGGTCTGAGCCTTGGGCGGATCGGCGGCCAATAGAGCGTCGATGCGGAAATTTTTGGATTTTTCCATCAGACTCGGCGGCTCCTGCTCCCCCGCCCACGAGCAGCGGGAGGAGGAAGGATAGGGGTGGGAGGGTGGGGGCGTGCAGGCAGCACCGGAGTTCGGGCGCCGGCGGCAGCGACACACTGAGCGCTGCCCCACGATCGTTCCTTCCACTTCAAGGCGCTGCCAGGGCGCCCATTGGCGGGCGGTCTTTGAAGTGACCAGATTGGTGGGCGGGGCTGGATCCGGCGACCGCCATTGGCTGCGCGGCTGTCAGGGGCTCGGAGAAGAAGGGGGAGGGGGGCCCTGGATGCTGCTCACGTGCTGCTGCTGCTCTCCCAGTCCTGCGCTCCTGTGACACCCGGGAAAAAGAAGCCGTGGAAAGGTCCCAAAGCAGATCAGGCTCGTGGGATTTCGAGCGGGGTGGGTGGGGGGAGAGGATGGAGAGGAAATCTACATGGGCTCACCTCTTCCTCAGTGCTAGCGTCTTGAGTTTAAAATGAAGGTTCGTATAATGGCCCTTCCCCCCCCCCTAAAGATAGTTATCTATGATCTGTAGCCCCATTTGTAATTATTATACAGATCAGATAATCTGTATAATAATTACAAATGGGGTTACAGATCATAGATAACTATCAGATAATCTCTTGTGGACCTATTTATCTTCTCTTGCCTTGCCCTCGTTATTAGAGATAAAAAAAAAGATCTATAATTTGATTGCTGTCTTCTATGCGTTCTGTCTACAGAACACTAGTCCCTCTTCATGACCTTGTTTTCCAAAGATTTACTCACATAATATGCCTACGAAAGGAACGCCAGGACACTACTAGTGGACTGCAAAAATTCTGAATGAAGAGACCCATCTGTTTAATCTAGAACATAAATTAAATTTTAGCACACTTTGGATGAATTAATAAAAATAGTATCTCATAAAAGTAGAAGAGGACATCTATTTTAAAAGTTCGGTTTGCTACTATGGATGAGTTAATACGCCTATTTCACGAAAGAATATAAACTTAAGGACAATTTTCCAAAGAAGAAGAAAAACAAAGCTTTTAACCTGTTTCCCTTAAAAATATATGTTTTTATTTTCAGGTTGGTGTAATACTAACACATCCTTATGGCAATGTACATTATTTATATGCTGTAAGTTAGCGGGTAGTAACAGACTTCTGATCGAATGAAATACGTTGATCTGCATACATCATTTCAGTAACTGTAATCTGTGCACGTTTTAAACGAGAAAACGGATACATCATGATACCATTATAAAATATTACTAATTAAACAAATGTGCAATATTTTATAAGCACTCACAATGAGTCATAGTGATTGATGTGCCTTTATAACAGTCTGAATTTTTGTAATATGTCTTGTAATTTTATACAGGCTATTGTTTCCAATGTGAGAATGAAAGGAAACAGAAAAATAAAGAAAAAAATATCAATAAAAATAGACCATTGCATGGCAGCATCAAAACAAAGGTGTTTTATAAATACGTGAGAAAAGCTCTTTGATGAATTGGAATCCTCAAGATAAAATACAATGAAGAGAGTAAAGTTATTAAGTCAAAGAAAAGTGCGTTATATGTTTGGAGTTTTGTTTCACCCCTTGGTGTAAAGAATAACTGAGGGTGTCATTAGTTTCGTCAAATAAACTTTGTAGATCGAATATGAGCAAATTTCAGAAAATGGTGAGATCTCTGAAACTTGGAGAAGTCACATCGCTTCGCCTGCCATTGGAATTAATACACATTTCAACTTTCGCATGTCTGTAGATTTAAATGTTTGGGGGTACGTGCTTGCAAGCCTAAATGCTTTCTAGTGAGTTTTGAAGAATAATCACCTATATTGATCAAGAAGCCAAATCCGCCACTGAAAGAAAAATCTGTCAAACTAGAGGAAGACTTTAATAATTTTAATTCTTTGTTTATTAACTTTATTAATTTTGGGAAGTTATATCGGGTTCTAATTGTCTTATAACGTATAACAAACAGTGATTCAGACACTTCCCTTTAAGTTTTGGATGTTCTCACATTTATATAGTGAATCCCATTTGTGATTGCAGGTGTCCTTTAAAAAAAATCCGTAGTACGATTGTGAAAATTGTTAAAATGTCTTTATGTTCAAAACAAAGTTTCCACGGGACATCACTGGTCAGTTATTTAAGGCAGGTTTAAGTACTAAATACCTAGGGTGAAACAAAATTGAGAAAATCAGTATTGCCACGACCCTTTTTCCAGTTAGTGAAAATGCAATTAGTGATTTTGTGCTAGGTCGCCGACTTTTTGAACGTGCTTCCTTTTCCCCTATGGCAACTGGAGTGGAGGATGGAGGCTGCTGTTGAACCCGACCTGGTATCTTCTGTTCTTTTCTCTTCTCATCTCAACTCAAAATTACCACTATGAAAATAATTTCACGATGCGCAAATAGAAAAACACAGCACTGCTTCAGTATTATAATTCGCATGATTTGAAGAGAACAGAGTATTATTACTTGAATTATATTTGATATTTCCTTTTTTTTCTTGTAATTATTAGAGGAAACTGACACCAGAAGCAATTCTTCAATATATTAACAAGTACCTCTTCCGTGTTAATACAGATATGCTTGGTTGTGCGGATAAAACATGTAAAAAAAACTTGGAAGTAAAAGATTGAGGCGCACAGAACATTTTGGTATTCAGTTTTCCCCCTTTCTTTGTTTAGGAGAAGGTTGGAACTGCTGATTCAATTAAAAGATGAGCTAGAGCCCCCCTTCAAACAAAGGCAAGGAACGAAATATGCTTTTTAAGTTTCCTAAAACAGGTGCATAGTCGCTGCAAAGCAACTAGAGGTCTTTGGGTGACTGATTCAATCGGAGTCCAGTGCTATCAGGACAGGTTATGGCTCACCCTACCCCCCTACCCCAACAGTGATCTATCAGGTCAGGCCACGGGGCAGCTGCTGTTTTCTAACCTACGAAGAAACAAACAAACAAACAAAACCCTTTGGGTCTTTTTGGGGCTTTTGAATAACACGTAGATGGGAAAAGAGGCTCGGGCGTAAATCAGCACGCATCCCTCCTCTAGTGCAGTAAGCGGTACAATTGCAGACAGTCATTCCGGTGACTGATTGTGGATTGCAATGTGCAACACAGTTCACACGCATCTTGCAGCTTTTCCAATCAAAATGTGTGTACAGGGAGGATAGGCGAAAAGTTCAAGGTCACACGGTGAGTAGTGACTAGTTGGGGGATGGGCAGTTCTAGGCTCCGCCCACATCCTGCTTGGCTAAAACTCACACAGGCCGCTTCAATGTGTTAATTTAGCTTATGGGACTGTTCGCCTCCTCTCGGTGACATCAATTTTCATGTGGGGGATGCGTGGGGTTCCATGACAACTTTATTGGTTTTTGTGTATCCAGTATATTGGTTTGTGCCTAATATATTAATTTTCTGGAGTATTATAGCATGAGAATTCTTCTGTAAATCAAACAAGTTTGTCAGATATATTGGTTATTGTATGAAGCATTGGTTTATAGGTAGCTTTGACGTGTTCATGTAAGTTATTGGTCCATAAAACGTCCAGTTCATTTGTATAATGTACTCTCTTTCCCACTTGATCTAATTTATTTAAGGAATGCATTTCTTTGCGTAAGGTGCTTAGCAGTTTGCATATAAATATGTAGGGGATCGTAGGGCAGAGAGACAAAAAAAAATGACTCTTTTCTGCTCGAGTATTAGTTTACGTATGAAAATGAATATGTTGTACACACGGAGGTGAGCGTAAATACCAATTTAATTCACATTTGAGGAAGCAGCTCGCCAACAGTGGTGTCCTTAGTCGGGAGCACAAACCCCACAGTCTGAGAGCTCCTGTGCTGTCCTGAACTAGTCTGTATGATTTACACAGCCGACCAGCATGTAATACAAGGTAACCAAAATGATTTATGGGAATTAGTATTTTGCCACAAATAATTGCAGCAATTTGTTTGCCTTTTGAGTGCAGGCTTTCAGTTGCCCCCCATTTTTACCTGGGTTTGGTTTGGCCTAATCATACTGCTGCTTTAAGGGCGGCCCAGCAGTGTCTGGAGAAGCCGAGCTTTGTTGCAGCTCTTTGGGGCACGTGAGTAATCCCTCACCCCCCTGCCGTTCTGTTCCAAAGCTCTCTTCCTAAAAATACCCCCTTCCCTGAAGTTTAGATAGTTTGTGATAAAATACATAGGACAAGAAGCTGGAGACAGTTTAAGGATGGAAACTCAAAGCTGAACCAATCAAGGTAAATGGTGCAAGAGAAAGTGTTGTTTCTTTTTAGGAGAAATAACGGTTTACGATGCATTAGCTTTTTTGATTAGTTATTTTGGTCAAATAATCCTGAGATGTAAGATCGACCTATCTACACGGTGAAAGAATAACCCATTCGGAGACATTGCCCCATGGAAGAACGCATTTTATCATTATTATTATTAGGTAATCAGCAAGGAATCTTCCTCATGGTTTGAAATAATTGAAGCTCCATACCTGTCGTACTAAATAAAAAAGGAGGTTTGCTCCGAAAGATTTTCATCCTGCTTATTTTACAAAATATATGACTTGCTCCTCCGTGGCGTGCAGGAAGAGATGCGCAAAATAGCACATATACATACATACATAAATAAACATGCAGAAAATAAAAATACTATTTAATGACATCAGAAACCCGGTTAACTAAATAATCCAAACCAATGACATAAACCAAATCAAACTAATAATACTCCGTGTCCGAAACACTCCGAACAAAGTAGAAACGAACCTTCCGATTATTTTAGTTACTTCAAATAATGTACGTGTTTAATTTATTCCAAAAGCATATTGAATAACTAATTCTCATGGCATTGGCCATCTTAGTATCCTAGCTTTCCTCCAATGTGGTTCCTGGACAGACCAGCTTTCAAGATCATCTTTTCCTGAGCTGACGTTTCAGACTTATTAGCAACCTTTTGGTTTACACAAAAAATGGCACATGTGAGTTTATCTTGTCGAAGCAAACTCCCACAGAAGGTGAGCTCTCCACAGGAAAACCAACGAAAGGCAAAACACACAGTGGATCCAAAAAAAGAGTCCTCTCACAATGAGTGTCTTCCTGAACAAGGTCTTTATTTTTGGATCCACAGTTTATCTTGTCGGGCAGACTGGGTGGACCGTGCAGGTCTTTTTCTGCCGTCATCTACTATGTTACTATGAAATCGTTCTGAGGTTAAAGCTTGTTAGTTGTATTTTAAGCAATGGGTGCTCGCCTGTTCTGTTCTGTTGTTAATCTGTCTGTGTACCTGTTTAAAAAGAATTTTAAATTAAAAATATACAGTGGGGGAAATAAGTATTTGATCCCTTGCTGATTTTGTAAGTTTGCCCACTGACAAAGACATGAGCAGCCCATAATTGAAGGGTAGGTTATTGGTAACAGTGAGAGATAGCACATCACAAATTAAATCCGGAAAATCACATTGTGGAAAGTATATGAATTTATTTGCATTCTGCAGAGGGAAATAAGTATTTGATCCCCCACCAACCAGTAAGAGATCTGGCCCCTACAGACCAGGTAGATGCTCCAAATCAACTCGTTACCTGCATGACAGACAGCTGTCGGCAATGGTCACCTGTATGAAAGACACCTGTCCACAGACTCAGTGAATCAGTCAGACTCTAACCTCTACAAAATGGCCAAGAGCAAGGAGCTGTCTAAGGATGTCAGGGACAAGATCATACACCTGCACAAGGCTGGAATGGGCTACAAAACCATCAGTAAGACGCTGGGCGAGAAGGAGACAACTGTTGGTGCCATAGTAAGAAAATGGAAGAAGTACAAAATGACTGTCAATCGACAAAGATCTGGGGCTCCACGCAAAATCTCACCTCGTGGGGTATCCTTGATCATGAGGAAGGTTAGAAATCAGCCTACAACTACAAGGGGGGAACTTGTCAATGATCTCAAGGCAGCTGGGACCACTGTCACCACGAAAACCATTGGTAACACATTACGACATAACAGATTGCAATCCTGCAGTGCCCTCAAGGTCCCCCTGCTCCGGAAGGCACATGTGACGGCCCGTCTGAAGTTTGCCAATGAACACCTGGATGATGCCGAGAGTGATTGGGAGAAGGTGCTGTGGTCAGATGAGACAAAAATTGAGCTCTTTGGCATGAACTCAACTCGCCGTGTTTGGAGGAAGAGAAATGCTGCCTATGACCCAAAGAACACCATCCCCACTGTCAAGCATGGAGGTGGAAATGTTATGTTTTGGGGGTGTTTCTCTGCTAAGGGCACAGGACTACTTCACCGCATCAATGGGAGAATGGATGGGGCCATGTACCGTACAATTCTGAGTGACAACCTCCTTCCCTCCGCCAGGGCCTTAAAAATGGGTCGTGGCTGGGTCTTCCAGCACGACAATGACCCAAAACATACAGCCAAGGCAACAAAGGAGTGGCTCAGGAAGAAGCACATTAGGGTCATGGAGTGGCCTAGCCAGTCACCAGACCTTAATCCCATTGAAAACTTATGGAGGGAGCTGAAGCTGCGAGTTGCCAAGCGACAGCCCAGAACTCTTAATGATTTAGAGATGATCTGCAAAGAGGAGTGGACCAAAATTCCTCCTGACATGTGTGCAAACCTCATCATCAACTACAGAAGACGTCTGACCGCTGTGCTTGCCAACAAGGGTTTTGCCACCAAGTATTAGGTCTTGTTTGCCAGAGGGATTAAATACTTATTTCCCTCTGCAGAATGCAAATAAATTCATATACTTTCCACAATGTGATTTTCCGGATTTAATTTGTGATGTGCTATCTCTCACTGTTACCAATAACCTACCCTTCAATTATGGGCTGCTCATGTCTTTGTCAGTGGGCAAACTTACAAAATCAGCAAGGGATCAAATACTTATTTCCCCCACTGTATATATATCAGCATCTGGACTCAGGCTACTATAACTTAACTACAATGATCACTTTATTGATACCTTTATTACTGTCGTTTAGATCGTCTGGACTTTAAATAAGCAGTAAGTGTATTTTCACACCAGTTATAATGGATGCTTTTTCTTTTTGTTCTGTTATATGGTTAAATTGCATGTTATAAACTTTTATGAAAAAAACTTTTTTTTTCAATAAAAATATTAAAAAAAAAGAAATTCGTTAACCCACAATCCATGATTTCACCTTTGTTTTTACATTGTAAAATTGCAAGTTTGTACAGCACAGTATGTACAGCGCTCCCCTGGGCTCTGACCCTATCACTTTCTTAAAGAGGACAGTGAAAGGGAAAAACTATTTAAAAAGTAAAATCCTTGGTTTGTGGTACAAACATGCTGCAATGAATAGGAACGTAGATGAATATTCTACACAAATGAGTTACACTCTTTATCCCAGATTTCTAAGGATCCTGTGTCCACTGGGAAATCGTTGGAAAATGGGGCTCTAAATGGCACACGTAATGCTTTCAGGACCCTGTATACTAAGGCTCGTTAGCATTTTTAACGCACCTACAATTAGCGCATGCCTTAACTGTGTAGGTGCCTATAGGGATATTGTAGGTATGTACACAGTTAACGCACGTACATGGTTAACACACGTTAAAAATGTTAACACGCCTATAATGCGGGTTAGTAAACAGGGCTCTTAATTTGTTATTAGTTATTTTTCAAATATTCACGTTGCTGACAAATAAAAGTATTCATTTAAAACCTGAAGCTCATGTCCTTAGGCATCCACAAGCCCTGAAAAAGTCCCCATTGTGCACTCAGGTAACCCCCTGGGTTTTGTTTTGTACCTTGAAGGCTCAGGTTATTGGCTTAAGGAGAGAGTCTGCTTGAAAATAAACCACCGACAAGCAAGGCCATGTTTAAAGCTACAGTAGATACTAAGAGCAGCTTCCTTTAAATGGCATATTTAATGGTGTTGATTTCTGCCTTGCCCTGTAATGGGATAACCCCTGCACCCAAGAGCCCCCAGCCCCTGCTCCTCTAGCACAGGGAGGCACTGAATAATGTTTTTCCAGCAACCCACAGCATGGGCCATTCTGAAATAGTCACTTACTTTTCGGAGTTGCCTTGTTTGGTGAATGTATGTATGCAAATATACATAGTTTAGTAAGACAGAGAGCTCTAATGGATCATGAAGGAAAAGGGAGTCTTGATAGGTTGTGAACCTTTCAAAGGGCCAACAGAAAGTATTCCAGATAAGCAGATGGGACTAAGCTGTGTTCCAGGTATGAAAGAATAATTTCTATTTATTTCCTGCACATGTGTTCCTTTTTTTGTTTGAATTTACAGAGTTTCTGGTCTGCATACCAAGGTAAAATCCTCCCCCCTCCCCCAGGGCTAATCTGGTTAATGAACTTGTTAAAGGTGGCCCTATGACCCTGGCCATTTGGTCTGCTGGGAAATCCCTTTGAAAGGCTCTGGCAAGTTCTGCTGCTACCGGTGGGGTTGTTTGCCATTGCATGCGTCTCTGTGTCAGGCCATAATTTCATCCAAGAAATTACAGTTAAACTAAAACAAAAACAACACAGTGATTATGCTGAAATGCATTTTGGATCTGTATTTTCATGTGATCTTTTGGATACTGTGATCAGTGGATGGCAAATGGGAAATAATGGAAAGGAGGATTGGGGAAGTAAGTGATTAGCTATTTTGAAATAATATTCTGTAGTCATTCTTTCAGTTTTCTGCTATGAGGTGTTTGAAAGCCAAATGATTCCTACCCAAAGAGGTGTAGAGGAATATTAATGTGTAGATTGCATTAATATTCCTCTACACCAAGGGGTTTTCAATTTTATATACAGTGTTTACTGAAAGATATAGATTTTTATATTGTTTTATTGAATAGGAATTCTCATTTATTTTGTTTTGATATATGTTTTTTGACATCTCATATATCAAATTATAATAAATGGTCCTGAGCTGGCTTCTTGTCAAGGCAAGTAATAAATGGAAAGGCTGCCGAGATATTGCTGGTCAAATAATGTCTTGATTGTCATAAGTCTGGCAGTATGCTTGGTATTTGTACACTACTAGTACTAATCATTTCTATAGCACTACTAGATGTACACAGCACTGTACACATTATATACAGGTACTCTCTAAGATGTGCTGAAAAATGGCCTGCGGTAGTGTGGATGTGTGTTTTGGCCGCGTGCAGAATCATTTTTCAGTGCACCTGTAAAAAAGGACTTTTTAAAATTTGTGCCGAAAATGGATATGTGGCAAAATGAAAATTGCCACGCGTCCTTACCGCCAGCCATTGACCTAGCAATAAAGACTCACGTGGTCACCGGGCGGTAATGACCTATCCATGCCAAACGCCACTTGGCGTGAGCGAATGATACATACCTGTAGCAGGTGTTCTCCGAGTACAGCAGGCTGATTGTTCTCATGACTGGGTTGACGTCCACGGCAGCCCCCACCAACTGGAACAAAACTTTGCGGGCGGTCCCGCACGCAGGGCACGCCCACCGCGAATGCGCGGCCGTTCCTGCTCAGTTGAATGACAAGCAAAAATGAGTAAAACGCAACTCCAAAGGGGAGGAGGGAGGGTAGGTGAGAACAATCAGTCTGCTGTCCTCGGAGAACACCTGCTACAGGTATGTCTCATTCGCTTTCTCCGAGGACAAGCAGGCTGCTTGTTCTCACGACTGGGGTATCCCTAGCTCTCAGGCTCAATCAAAACAAGAACCCAGGTCAATTGAACCTCGCAACGGCGAGGGTATAACAGAAATTGACCTACGAAGAACAACTAACTGAGAGTGCAGCCTGACCAGAATAAATTTGGGTCCTGGAGGGTGGAGTTGGATTTAAACCCCAAACAGATTCTGCAGCACCGACTGCCCGAACCGACTGTCGCATCGGGTATCCTGCTGGAGGCAGTAATGTGATGTGAATGTGTGGACAGATGACCACGTCGCAGCCTTGCAGATCTCTTTAATAGTGGCTGACTTCAAGTGGGCCACCGACGCTGCCATGGCTCTGACACTATGAGCCGTGACATGACCCTCAAGAGTCAGCCCAGCCTGGGCGTAAGTGAAGGAAATGCAATCTGCTAGCCAATTGGAGATGGTGCGTTTCCCGACAGCGACCCGTTTCCTATTGGGGTCGAAAGAAACAAACAATTGGGCGGACTGTCTGTGGGGCTGTGTCCGCTCCAAATAGAAGGCCAACGCTCGCTTGCAGTCCAATGTGTGCAACTGACGTTCAGCAGGGCGGGTATGCGGTCTGGGAAAGAATGTTGGCAAGACAATTGACTGGTTAAGATGGAACTCCGACACCACCTTTGGCAGGAACTTAGGGTGAGTGCGGAGCACTACTCTGTTATGATGAAATTTAGTATAAGGAGCATGAGCTACCAAGGCTTGAAGCTCACTGACCCTACGAGCTGAAGTAACTGCCACCAAGAAAATGACCTTCCAGGTCAAGTACTTCAGATGGCATGAATTCAGTGGCTCAAAAGGAGGTTTCATCAGCTGGGTGAGGACGACGTTGAGATCCCATGACACTGCTGGAGGCTTGACAGGGGGCCTTGACAAAAGCAAGCCTCTCATGAATCGAACGACTAAAGGCTCTCCAGAGATGGCTTTACCCTCTACACGATAATGGTAAGCACTAATCACACTAAGGTGATTCCTTAATGAGTTGGTCTTGAGGCCAGACTCTGATAAGTGCAGAAGGTATTCAAGCAGGTTCTGTACAGGACAAGAGCGAGGTTCTAGGGCCTTGCTCTCACACCAAACGACAAACCTCCTCCACTTGAAAAAGTAACTCTTTTTAATGGAATCCTTTCTAGAGGCAAGCAAGACACGGGAGACACCCTCAGACAGACCCAACGAAGCGAAGTCTACGCCCTCAACATCCAGGCCATGAGAGCCAGAGACTGAAGGTTGGGGTGCAGAAGCGCTCCGTCGTTCTGCGAAATGAGAGTCGGAAAACACTCCAATCTCCACGGTTCTTCGGAGGACAACTCCAAAAGAAGAGGGAACCAGATCTGGCGGGGCCAAAAAGGCGCTATCAGAATCATGGTGCTGTGGTCTTGCTTGAGCTTCAGTAAGGTCTTCCCCATCAAAGGTATGGGAGGATAAGCATACAGGAGGCTGGTCCCCCAATGGAGGAGAAAGGCATCCGACGCTAGTCTGCCGAGTGCCTGTAGTCTGGAACAGAACAGAGGCAGCTTGTGGTTGGTCTGAGAGGCGAAAAGGTCCACCGAGGGGGTGCCCCACTCTCGTAAGATCTTGCGTACCACTCTGGAATGGAGCGACCACTCGTGCGGTTGCATGACTCTGCTCAGTCTGTCGGCCAGACTGTTGTTTACACCTGCCAGGTATGTGGCTTGGAGAAGCATGCCGAACTGGCAAGCCCAACGCCACATCCCGACGGCTTCCTGACACAGGGGGCGAGATCCGGTGCCCCCCTGCTTGTTGATGTAATACATTGCAACCTGATTGTCTGTCCGAATTTGGATAATTTGACAGGACAGCCGATCTCTGAAGGCCTTCAGTGTGTTCCAGACCGCTCGGAGCTCCAGGAGGTTGATCTGAAGATCTTGTTCCTGGAGGGACCACAGTCCCTGGGTGTGAAGCCCATCGACATGAGCTCCCCACCCCAGGTGAGATGCATCCGTTGTTAGCACTTTTGTGGGCTGTGGAATTTGGAATGGGCGTCCCAGGGTCAAATTGGTCCGAATGGTCCACCAGTGCAGTGAAGTGCGGCAACTGGTGGAGAGGCGGATGACATCTTCTAGATTCCCGGTGGCTTGGTACCACTGGGAAGCTAGGGTCCATTGAGCAGATCTCATGTGAAGATGAGCCATGGGAGTCACATGAACTGTAGAGGCCATATGACCTAGGAGTCTCAACATCTGCCGAGCTGTGACCTGCTGAGACGCTCTGGTCTGGGAAGCGAGGGACAGGAGGTTGTTGGGCCTCGCTTCGGGAAGGAAGGCCTGAGCCGTCTGAGTATTCAGCAGAGCTCCTATGAATTCCAGAGATTGGACTGGCTGGAGATGGGACTTTGGGTAATTTATCACAAACCCCAGCAGCTCCAGGAGGTGAATAGTGCACTGCATGGACCGGAGAGCTCCTGCCTCCGAGGTGTTCTTGACCAGCCAATCGTCAAGATATGGGAACACGTGCACTCCCAGCTTGCGTAGATACGCCGCGACCACCACGAGGCACTTCGTGAACACCCGTGGGGCAGAGGCGAGCCCAAAGGGCAGCACACAATACTGAAAGTGCCGTGTGCCCAGGCGGAATCTGAGATACTGTCTGTGAGCTGGCAGTATCGGGATGTGAGTGTATGCGTCCTTTAAATCCAGGGAACATAGCCAATCGGTTTTCTGAATCATTGGCAGAAGGGTGCCCAAGGAAAGCATCCTGAACTTCTCTTTGATCAGGTATTTGTTCAGGCCTCTCAAGTCTAGGATGGGGCGCATCCCCCCTGTTTTCTTTTCCACAAGGAAGTACCTGGAATAGAATCCCTGCCCTTCCTGCCCGGGTGGCATGGGCTCGACCGCATTGGTGCTGAGAAGGGCGGAGAGTTCCTTTGCAAGTACCTGCTTGTGATGGGAGCTGAAGGATTGGGCTCCCGGAGGACAATTTGGTGGAGGGGAGGCCAAATTTAGGGCGTATCCACACCGCATTATTTGGAGAACCCACTGGTCGGAGGTTATAAGAGGCCACCCCCGGCGCCAGCACAGTCTGGCGCATCAGCCCTTCCAGGATCCCCGGAAGGATGGCTTGGAGGCACTCGTCCAGGCCCGCTGTCGGGAAAGGCGAGGGGGCCGGTAGAGGTGTCGGTGCCGGAAGCTGTTCGGGTCCAGGAGACGGCACCGAAGTGCTGGCACCCTGGTGTGACGATACCTCTACTACAGAGGGGGACCGCTCCTCTCGGCGCTGCCGCTTCCTCGGCGTCAAATCATCTTTGGCGCCGGGAGGCATATGCGCCGTGGGCGACCGATGACGGTGCTTTTTTGTCTTTTTCCGGTGCCCGTCATCGGCGCTCGGTGGTATTGAAGAGGAGGAAGTAGATCCCCCTCGGCCTCGAGGGATCGGGTCCGACAGGGTTCGGTCCCGAGGGCCCTGGGTAGAGGGAGTGACCGGGGCCGATTGCCCTCGTGGCCGCTCACCCCTGCCGTCTCCGAAAGACCGGTGGGCCGACGGGACCTGTGCTCCTGGGGTCGGTGCCGTGGGTGCCGATTTCGTGGACATCGGTACCAGTACCGAAGATCCGGCCGTCGACACTGATGCCGTCGAAGTCGACGTCGAGGGGCCGGCACAAGTTCCAAAAAGACGGTCCCGTAGAACTTGCCTCGCCACCTGTGTCCGTTTCCGTAAACCGAGACACAAGGTGCACATCTTGGTATCGTGCTCCGGCCCGAGGCACTGGAGGCACCAAGCGTGAGTGTCGGTCTGCGAGATATGCCGGCCGCACCGACCACACTTCTTAAATCCACTCGGGACCTTCGAGGACATCGACGGAAAAATCGCGTCGGCGAAGTCAAAGTCGTCGATGGTGGCGGTAAAATTCACACCTCGAAAAATAACTCAACCGCGCGGCCACAAGGCCGCAATGAGACGCCCCCTCTAAAAAGACGAGGGAAAACAAAGTTCTTTTTTTTTTTTTTACCAGAATAAAACAGAGAAGCGAATAAAACAGAACGAAGAAAAATCTCGCGGCGAACGCGTGATCCGGTTTCCGGGGCTGACAGAGAGAGAGACGAACGCGGCTCTCTCCAGCGCGGAAAAGAAAAGACTGAGCGGGAACGGTCGCGCACGGGCAGGAAGACGGCTGCACATGCGCGGTGAGCATGCCCTGCGTGCGGGACCACCTTCAAAGTTTTGTTCCGGTTGGTGGGGGCTGCCGTGGACGTCAACCCAGTCGTGAGAACAAGCAGCCTGCTTGTCCTCGGAGAATGCCCAATACGCACATCAGAGAATAAAAATTATTTTTCAGATGTGCGCCAAAAATGAAATTACCGCAAGAGTCACGCGGTAGCCGGGCGGTAACTCCATTTTAGTGCACGTTGGGTGCGAGTAGACGCTTACGTGGCTTATTAGAAGGGTCCCTAAGTGACTTGCCCAAGGTCACAAAGAGTTACAGTGGGAATCAAATCCAGGTTGCCAGGATCAAAGCCCACTGCACTAACCATTAGGCTATTCCTCCTCTGCTGTGCGCTGGCAGTATGCTCATAGCCTGGCACTATGTTTTTATAAAACTAAACGCTACTACCAGAAACCTAATCAAATAATTTCTGCTCTCTATATGAAGTTCATCAAACACAGCACAATAACTATAGTTTTAATTTGAAATCCATCAAAATTTATATGAGTCCTTCCGGGTATGGTGGCTGCAACAGGCAGGTGAGATTTTGGGGCAAGGTTTTCTGAAATATGTTAAAAATAATTGTGACACTAAGATTCAGTGTTATAGGTAAAGTGATAGCCTTTGAACAGAGTGATTGTTGTATGTTATTTTTATGTTTTAGCGCATCCTTCTGATGAAGCAATTTACAAAACTCTGCATGAGTCGAGGAATGACGTTTTTTGCGGGTTTAAAAGAAAATATACAGTTTTGACTGTTCAAGTGTAAGGTTGAACCACGGAGAGATATTTGCATTGACTACATGAGTGCACCTGTACCATTCATCGGGAACAGAATTTTGGTGGTTGCTTATTTAAGTAACCTGAATGTGAAAGTTTCCGATTGCCAGTGAGGAATTGGTGACAGTTTCAGCAGTGGTTACGCTTATTTAACATCTGTTTGGTCTGCATCTTCAATGACATTAATCAATATATTTATACTTCAGGATCAAGAGAAGAGATGGTACATTGACATAAGATTGGCGTTATGAACTACCGTATTTTTCGGACTATAAGACGCACTGGACCATAAGACGCACCTAGGTTTTAGAGGAGGGAAATAGGAAAAAAATTTTTTTGCTTTTTCCCTCCTTTAAAACCTAGGTGCTCCGGTGCGTCTTGTCCGAGTTCGGGATCGCCCTCCCCTACTCACTTCAGCAATGTTCCCTGGTGGTCTAGTGACGTCGGGGCAGGAAAGAGCCCCCTCTTTCCTGCCCAGCGCGCTGCTCTCCGTCCTCCTCCGTCCTCCTGTATGCTGCCTGACGGTCTCAGTGAGATTCAAAATGGCCGCCGAGAGTCAGGCAGCATACAGGAGGACGGAGGAGGACGGAGAGCAGCGCGCTGGGCAGGAAAGAGGGGGCTCTTTCCTGCCCCGACGTCACTAGACCACCAGGGAACATCGCTGACGTGAGTAGGGGAGGGCGATCCCGAACTCGGGGGGAGGGAGATCCGGAATCGCTACCTTCGGACTATAAGACGCACCCCCCATTTTCCTCCCAAATTTTTGGGGAAAAAAGTGCGTCTTATAGTCCGAAAAATACGGTATTTGTTAGTTTGTAGGTGTAATCTGTTAGTTGTGGGAAAAAGTAGTGTATACCAATCACTGTGTTATCTATGGAAACATGATGGTCGTTCACTAAAGAAATGTGCTTGAAATGAAGAGTATACATCTCGTATACATTTTTATAGCTTTTAAATTAAAACTGTGGTTATTGTGCTGTATTTGATGAAGAAAACAATGGGGCCTTTTACTAAGCCAGGTAAGCGTCTATGCCTGCCCAATGCACGCCAAAATGGAGTTACCGCCCGGTTACCACGTGGCTCTTGCGGTAATTTCATTTTTGGCGTGCATCCAATATACATACGCGCATCTGAACGATAATTTTTATTTTTGGACGCGTGTAGGCCTGGACTCAGGTCACCTAGGAGCTCCAGATTGGGAAACTACACTTACTTGCACAATAGAACAGACTAAAACTAGTCCCAGAAATGTGAGTTAATGTTACTTATCCTCTGACCCAGAACTTAAATTTCCCCTGAGTCATAGAGACCCTGCCCTGGAATCTTTGAGTAAAACGGAACTGTATCCTGGCAATCCAGAACAGTGGCGATCCTAGCCTGCATGACACCTGGGGCGGATCGCCGATGCGCCCCCCCCCCCCCGGCGAAATGACACCTCCTCCCGGTGCACGCCGCTGGGGGGAGGTGCCACGGCGCGCGCCTGTCAGCTGAGTTTGCTAACTTCGCTGCAGCTCCCTCTGCCCCGGCCGGAACAGGAAGTAACCTGTTCTGGGGCAGAGGGAGCTGCAGCGAAGTTAGCGAACTCAGCTGACAGGCACGCGCCGCGGCACCCCCCAGTGGCATGCACACGGGGCGGACCGCCCCCACCGCCCCCCCCCTTGGTACACCACTGATCCAGAATCAGTGGCTCTGCCCCAGTGCCCCCACCCTCCTATCTACACCCAAATCCACTCACTGTTTACTTCACCACTCACCTAACCACTCCCTCAACCACTCCTTCACTACTTTCACTCTAGTGAATCCGTGGAGGTAGTTTTCTGAGTGGGTGTGTCATACTGCACAGACATAAAGGTGTGCAAAAATTGTCCCCAGCTCAAGTGGAGCGGTAGCCTAGTGGTTAGGGCAGTGGACTTTAATCCTGAAGAACTAGGTTTGATTCCCACTGCAGCTCCTTGTGACTCTGGGCAAGTCACTTAATCCTCCATTGCCCCAGGTACAAATAACTACCTGTATATACTATGTATATACAGTAGCTTTGAATGCAGTTGCAAGAACCACAGAAAGGTGGTATATCAAGTCCCATTCCCTTTCCTCTGATTGGCAGTGGTTCAATAGAAGGGATAGGGGTGCAACTATAGCTTGCTATGATCCTGGTGTCATAGGTGGGTGGGGAGTCTTGGAGCAAAGTCTCTGTTTCAGTGATCCTGGGCTAGACCAGAAAGCCTTAAATTTCTTGAATTCAATGGTTAGAGGTGTGAGTTGTACTTAAAATTTCCTCTAAAACAGTGGTAAAGTTAGGCACATCACTATGGTTATTAGCTCCCCCTCCAGTGCATAAAGCCAAAGCCACACTAAGCAGAGCACACCTTTTAACTTATGCTATGTTGCATGTTTTCTGTTAGTGTGATTTTATAAAATCACGAAGGATTTGCATACCATTTTCTTACTGTATTGTGAATTAAAAATGTAATGCATGAGTTAATGAATACATGTTCAGTTTAAAAGAACCAGGCTTTATTGCATTGGCTTCAGGGTGCTGTGTCTATAACCTGGAAGTTTCATGTTTTGTATCTTTAGTCCGTTAGTATGTTTTATGTTTCCAGCCTCATACTGTGCTTTACGTGTTTAGTCTGGCAGTACTGTGTGCTTTTAATCTTATAGTATGTTCAGTGCCTTTACTATGGTACCCCCTAATTCTATAAATCTTTGTGCACAATTTGACACTTACGCCCTAATTCTATATATGGCACTCAAATCTGTGAGGGCAAATGAGGCACATGCCCCAATCTGCAATTTAATTATATGGTAAGCCATATTGTAGAAAATCTTTACCATCACATCTATGTTAGTTGAATGTTTTAATGCGTATTAGGTGTATCATTAGTATTATGCTAACATTGTATTATATCTCTGGTATTTGAATTCCAGTGCTGTTAAATGTGTATACTTTTATATGGTTTCATGGTAGTTCTATTATTAGGTTTCAATTTACAGTTTTCGAGTTTGCCTCATTTATTGTATTTATGTTTATTCTTGGTTATTTTACTATTGTTATGCTGTTAACAAAATTGTAAGTTTTATGTTAAACGGTACTTGCTGTACACCGCCTTGGGTGAATCTCTTCATAAAGGTGGTTAACAAATCCCAATAAATAAATATATAATGAACAATTGACACCAATAATTGACTACTAACAATTATTGGTGCTAACAGGCAATAATTAGAATTTACATGCGCTTCTTTATAGTCACTATTCTATAAAGATGCATGTGTGGATCTCAAAAAGGGGTGTTATCATGGGATGCGCATTCCTGGAATTTGCGCCAAGTGTTACAGAATAAGGCAGATCTGCTCTTAATTTAGGAGTGAGGATTTACACCAGGTTTCACTTGGTGTAAAGCCTCACACCCAAAATTGTGCGCAGATCCAAGACCCAACACTGTTCTATGAATGGTGGCCAACTTGGAGCGCTCATTTTTTTTCAGTTCTGATTTTCTGGTGCCATATACAGAATTCAGCCCTTAGCATGCAAAGTTGTGCACACAAGTTATATAAACAGTGCCAGTTATGTTAAGAACTTAATTGTTAAATTAGCTGCTAATTGTGTTTCACAACCAATAATTGACTGTAATTGGCGCTAATTGACATTACTTTCAGGTAAGCATGTAACTGCCCTTAATCGGGATTCTATAGATTGAGTGCACAAATCCATACTGTGCAAATGCAAAGGTTGTTTACCTGGGAGGGGCATGGGGGGTTGGAGGGTGCCTAGCACATACATGTACAGGTTGTAGAGTCCTATCAGTTACATGCCTGACAGCAGCTAGGCGTGAGCAGTTACACCAGCTATTGAGCTAGCATAATGCTTGCACTTAAATGTGACCTTTTGCTAGTATTCTATAATGACAATGACACGCCTAATTGCAGATCTAGAATTTCCACTTAGTGTTTATCATCCCGGTGACTAACTTTCAGTGACCTGTAGAGAACCACCCAGAGGCGTAGCTACGTGGGGCCACGGGGGCATGGGCCCCCGTAGATTTGGCCCTGGCCCCCCAACTGCCAACCCTCCCCCGCTGCCACTGCTGCCATCGGGTACCTTTGCTGACAGCCGAAGTCCTCTTCTCCAGCGCGGCCACATTGCTGATCTGCAAGGCTTCTGTTTCTGTGAGTCTGACGTCCTGCACATACATGCAGGACGTCAGACTCACAGAAACAGAAGCCTTGTTGATCAGCAATGCGACCGCTCCGGAGAAGAGGAATTTGGCTGGCGAGGGTTGAGGACTCCTGCCAGCAAAGGTACTCAACGGCGGTGGCGGGGGCGGTGGGGGAGGGTTGGCAGTGGCGGGAAGGGGGGGGGTTGAAAGGGTTGGCACCGAGGGGGTATCAAAGGTGGTGGTGGCGGCAGTAGGGGGGACACAAATGGCGTGGGGGTCAGCAGCGCTGGGGGGGCTAAAATGTGCCCCCTCACCTCGGGCTTTGAACCCGCTGAAGTCTGGCTACGCCCATGGAACTACCCCATAGTTCCCTGAATTCTACATACATGCCTAGCACTCCGCGCTGAAATTCAAGCATATTCTATAACAAAGCATGTAATGTAATTGGCTTAGCAAGCAAATCAGCGTTAATAACAGCACTTAAGGGGAAAGGGAAAGGGGATGAGACTTGATATACCACCACCACAATCAAAGTGGTTTACATATTATATACAGGTACTTATTTTGTACCTGGGGCAATGGAGGGTTACGTGATTTGCCCACAGTCACAAGGAGCTGAACAAGCAATAATGAGCACTAATTGGCAATAATTAAAATTTACGTGCACAACTTGCTAAGCGTATTCTGTAATGCAGTGCACCTAACTTCTAACACGTGCAGGCAAAAATGGGCGTGGAAATGGGCAGGGAAATGGTGTTCTCATTTTTTAAATTTAAATTTTCATCCGATATCCACTCCAGTAGAGTATCAATACACATTTCATTTTATTTTATAATTGTATATTATTTACACTTTTATAGTATTTATTTTTAATTTCCTATTTCCTCCTTTTTTTCGACCAACTCCCCCTTCCCTACCCCCTTTCCCTTCCCCCCTTACTTCCTTTTCCACACCCCCACACCCTTTTTTCCCTCCCCTTCTGCTCATTTATACTGTTCATCAGCAACTATGATTACTCTGTCATCAATTTCATCTATTATCTCTTTCATAGGAACATTGCACCGTCATCTTATCGTTACGTCGTGGTATCCGACTTGCATAACATTAAGGGAATACTTTGTATCCAATTTATAACTGACATTTCACTATACTTTCAAAATATCTTTTTTATCCTTATTCTTTTTTCATTTTTTACTTTCATTTTTTAATTTATCTTAACTTTCATTTTCATTTACCTCTTTACGTCACTTCCCACCAATTTGGCGCCCTTTCAGATTCTTAAGAGACCTACTGTGCGACTGTCTCTCTTTTCATTTATGCTGGTTACTAAACCCATTGACGAGCAAGGTTTCTCACCTAAAGGTCTTTTTAAAGGTAAGCTTTTTGATATACATATTCCAGCATTTCCGCTAGACTTCCTATATAGTTGAGTTTAAATCATATAGCACACCCTAGGGTAACGTCAATTGCTAATGTCTCTGTTTTCGGCAACCTTGCCTAGACTTCTCCAATTTTTTTAAACACTGCGGGTTCCTTTACTGTCTAAATGTTAATATTGTTGCAGACCAACTTCATTGACTCCATACATAACCAGTTCATATCCTCCACATCTGTGCATCAGATGCTCTCTGTCCACTGAGGTTAGTAATTTTTCAATATGGTAACGCATAGAGGGGCATTTTCGACTGGGGATGCCCATCTCTAAGGGCGCCCATCTCCGAGGACGGCGCCACGAAGGGGCGGGGGCCAACCGTATTATCGAATGAGATGGGTATCCATCTTTCGTTTCGATAATACAGTTGGGGCCGGCCAAATGTCAGAGATGGCCAGGTTTGAGATGGCCGGCATCGGTTTTCGCCGATAATGGAAACTGAGGCTGGCCATCTCAAACCCAGCCAAATCCAAGGTATTTGGTCATGGGAGGGGCTAGCATTTGTAGTGCACTGGTCCCCCTGACATGCCAGGACACCAACCGGGCACCCTAGAGGGCACTTCTAAAAATTAAAAAAATAATAGCTCCCAGGTGCATAGCCCCCCCCCCCAAATCCCCCCCAAAACCCACTCCCCACAACTGTACACCACTACCATAGCCCTTATGAGTGAAGGGAGGCACCTACATGTGGGTACAATGGGTTTCGGGTGGGTTTTGAAGGGCTCCCATTTTCCACCACAACAGGTGTGGGGGGGGGATGGGCCTGGGTCCGCCTGCCTGAAGTCCACTGCACCCACTAAAACTGCTCCAGGGATGTGTATACTGCTGCGATGGACCTGAGTATGACATTTAATGCTGGCATAGAGGCTGGCAAAAAAAGTTTTTAAAGTTGTTTTTTTGAGGGTGGGAGGGGGTTAGTGACCATTGGGGGAATCAGGGGAGGTGATCCCCGATTCCCTCCGGTGGTCATCTGGTCAGTTCGGCCACTTTTTTGGTACTTGGACCTGAAAAAATAGGGACCAAATAAAGTGGACCAAATTCTCATCAGGGACGCCCTTCTTTTTTCCGTTATCGGCCGAGGACGCCCATCTCTTAAGCACGCCCTGGCATACCCCTGTCCCGCCTTCGCTTCCCTTCCAACACGCCCCCTTGAAGTTTGGCCGGCTCCGCGACAGACTGCAGTTGAGGCTGGCCAAAATCGGCTTTCGATTATGCCGATTTTGCCGGCCTTGAGAGATGGCTGGCCATCTCCTGATTTGTGTCGGAAGATGGCCGGCCTTCTCTTTTGAAAATAAGCTGGATAGTCACCTTTCATGTTTCTAATAATCGTTTTGTGATACTAGTTAAGGTACAACCAACCACGCAAGGCTGCCTCTCTGTTTTACTTCTTCATAAACATACACACGACTTTTAAACAATCTACAAGTTTTACATCTTTATTTCTAAGATTGACATCGTTTTTTCTTCTGTTCTCCTTCTTTTTTCCCCCTCCCCTTTCTTCCCTTCCCCCCACCTTTTTCCCTCCTCCCATTTTCCCCTCTTTTCCCTCCACCCACTCCTTCGCCTTTTTTTAATTTATTACCATTTAATTTTCTAAATCATTTAAACAATACGATTATCATTGATCATCTCCACCTTGACAGTATAATCTCCATATATAAAACATTCAGTGTAGATTTAAGACAGACATTTCCATGTCTTTCTATGTTCTCAATTTCTCTATATGGACCCAAATAATATCTATAAGGCACATTTATGTCATTATGATTTATTATCATTCATTTTGTACAGCTCATGTCTTATATTCATGTATACAAAATGACATGAGCTGTACAAAATGAATGATAATAAATCATAATGACATAAATGTGCCTTATAGATATCATTTGGGTCCATACAGAGAAATTGAGAACATAGAAACCGGATATCTAAAAAAAATTATATATAAAATAGTATGTACTGTATATGTAAAACGTAAAAATATGTGAAGGACAAAAAAAAAAATATATATATATATATCTTTTAATTTAATTTATCTTTATGTTTTAGAAACATGTATGTTTGATATTGTGATTATCCTTCATTTTTGTACACAAATATCGTTATGAGAGATGTCCATGTATATATACATATATTTTTTTTGTCCTTCACATTTTTTTACATGTTTTACATATACATACTATTTTATATATAACTTTTTTAGATATCCTGTTTCTATAGATATCTTTTTATTAATTTGTACCTCTCATTTTGACATTAAAATTGTACTTTGTTTTTTATTTTTATTTTAATTTCTATTTATATTATTCTTGTACAAATTTCTTCTTTGACATTGTATACTGATACCGCTCTCTTATATATTTATATTTTTAGATATATCTGTGTTTTTTAATTTTTATTTATATAAATGTCTTATATATATATGTTTTATATATATATATATATATAAATCTGTTATCTTTTTGTAGACTCCTGATGCAGGCCTAGTGGCCGAAACACAGCATTTGTGTCGAGTCTTTTTATCTAATAAACGTTTGTTTCTTGAAGAATCCAGATCTCCGGTTTTTGGTTTCCGTGGTCAAACATCCCACTTTTTCTCTCACTTTGTGTTTTCCCGTGGGACGTTCGAGTTCTCCACCTCAGGCAGATTATCATGGACACATACCCCTGAACCTGACCACGGCATTCAAGACCAGGAACAACATCCTCAGCCATACTGATGAACATTTGAACCAACTGCTACAGCACTTAGATCAAGAAGAAGACCACCTGCAGCATCCCTTATGGACCAGTGGCTTAACATCATCAACATCAAAAAGAATATAATTAGAAATGATTTGCATTTTTGTACTCTGCTGCACTATTATAGATCGAAACGCATCCCTAGGGGCTTTAGGATCTCTAAGGCACCAACAATGTTTCTGGATAATTAGGGTTTTTTTTAGAGAAATGGTGTGCCATTCTCAACAAATGCAGTCTCGATTTAATGATTTTGATAGCTGAAACTTCCCAATCCAAAAGTAAAACATTACAAGAAACCTTACAACCAAAACTATCAAACTTACACACCACAGATCCTAATTATGACAGTATACTCAAGGATATAAACATAAAAGTAGATCAATTTAGAAATGAAATAAAAGAAATTAAAAACAGCAAATTCAGAAGGGACGAGGCAGACTACAAAAGAGGATCAATTTACCCATTCTCAAAAGCTAGACCATATTTCCAACATAAACAAACTACCAAGCACACTACACACAACAATACCAGATCCTTTCCTTCAAAAACCTATAGTGAGAACACCATCGTTGAACAAAGAAGGAAAAGAGTGAGAAGTGACTCAGGTGATTTGTACACCTCCCCTTTAGGAAGCCCTATCACACACCACAATCTTCCAAGGACTTCAAGACACTCCACAGAATGTGACATTTCACCAGCACCTGTCCATGTAGCACCAACAGACCCTTTTTTAGAGGAACTGTGGAGAAAAGACACCAGGGAAATACCGCAACGTCGTCCTTACCATCCTCAGGACAAATACACACAGAGAGGCCATGGCAGAGGAAGGGGCAGAGGACACAGCATACCACCACAGGCAAAACAGAACAGAGGCAACCATTATCACCCCCATCAACAATAGAAGAATCCATTCCCATCTTCAATCTCTCAAATTACACACCAACAGAACCCGAATTATGCATTCTCAAAAAGGGTTTATCCTTTGTACCAACCACTGGCTATAATGCATTTCAGACGAGAGTGGACCTTTTTAAATTCAATCACAAACTTCAAATTATACATGCTTTTTCAAAAAACGACAGCCCACATCAAGAAATTTCCGTAGTAAAGAAACCATCCACCTGGATTCCTCCTGGTCCTATCCATCCTTTAATCACTGCATTTCAATCATGTGCAGAGAAAGATTTGAACAAAATTGAGAAAAACAAAAAAACAAGATACTACAACATCACCACACGGGAACGCAATGCCATATAGGAATTGGCCCATAATACAGATATTGTGATAAAACCTGCCGACAAAGGCGGAGGAATAGTCATTATGGACCGCACCAACTATGTGAAAGAAGTAAAGAGGCAATTAGCAGACAGAGAATTTTACATTCTCTTAGAAAAGGATCCAACAGATGAAATCAGAAGGGACGTCGCTGAACTCGTTGATATTGCTTCCAAAATGGGTTTCCTTACAAACAAAGAAAAACATTTTCTACAAGTTACTCAACCAGTCATGTCCACAAATTATATACTTCCAAAAATTCACAAATCACTGGAGAATCCACCTGGCAGACCAATCATTTCAGGAAACGGCTCTATTCTAGAACCCTTATCAATATTCATTGATTTTTTTCTTGCGCCCGTTTGTACCACTAGTTCCATCATACATACAAGACACCACCCATATGATCAACATTTTACAGGACTATGATGGGCCATTCACAGACACCATCATGGCCACTATGGACATTGAATCTTTATACACCAACATTCCACAGAGGCCATTCATGTCATAAAGGAAATTTTACAGGAAAGAAATACCCACAAGTGAATACTGAATCATCTGATTCTAACCTGTGCCACTATCGCGCTCATGAAGAATTATTTTGGATTTGAAAATACATATTACCAACAGATAAAAGGTACTGCCATGGGCGCTAGTATGGCTCCAGATTTGGCAAATCTATATGTGGGAAATTTCGAAAAAGAACATCTCTCCAATCACCCTTTTTCTCAACATATCAAAATATATCAGAGATACATAGACAATGTCTTCATTCTTTGGCAAGGAGATACCGAAACACTCATATCCTTTCACTAGTGGTTAAACAGCAGAGACCCCAATTTGAAATTTACCATCGAATATGACAATAAGGAAATCCATTTCCTAGATCTCCTGATCACCAAAAATGAATATTTTTTCAAAACCAACATTTATAGGAAACCTACGGATCGCAATACCTTCTTACACTATACCAGTTGCCATAATCCAAAGCTCAAAAGCAATCTCCCGTTGAGCCAATTCCTATGCCTACGCCGTCTATGTTCAGATTATGATGACTTTCATCACCAAGCACCCACACAAACACATTTCAGACAGATTTACTAGAGCATTAGAAAATGATCTTTGTGATTTACTGCAATCAACTTGCACTAAGAAGGCACCAGATGTGGTCTGCACTCTCAAATATTATTTTCTGGCCAATCATATCTCGCGATCCATCCACAAGCATTGGCATATCCTAGGTGGATTGGAATGTTTTAAGAATAAAGAACTGATGGTTGCGTACTCTTGCAACAAGAACCTCAAGGAACATTTGGTACCCTCCACAGTACCAGACATAACAACCACATCTCTTTTTTTGGGACATCGGAAATGCGGACGCTGTAGTGCATCCAGTTTGGAAACAATGGTTTTTATACATCCGATCACCAAGAAATCCTAACATCTGTCACATACTTCAGACTGCACCACGCCATCTCTAATCTACATTATTTCATGTCTATGTAAAATGTTGTAAGTAGGAAAGACCACAAAGGCAATTAAAAGAAGAATCATCAAACACAGAAGCTGCATCAAAAGAAAAGTAGAATCTGCACCACTAGTAGATCACTGGTATTCAGCAAATAATTCCATTTCTGACATCAAATTCCTGGCTTTCAAGATTTTTAACAAAAAATGGAGGGGCGGTGATCTAGATAGTCAATTACTCCAGGAGGAACAAAAGGTGATTTTTGAATTGCAAACCTTGATCCCTAAAGGCTTAACCAATGAAATTGACTACCGCCCTTTTCTTTGAGCATCAGTACCTCACATCTTTATTTAGTCAAATCAGTCCTTTCCTCTTAGCTTCAGTACTTCACATCATGTTTGAATAACTACCTTCATGACATATTATTATACACAATTGTCATTTCACACATATAGTGCAAAATTGCTCCTATATTTTGAATATCCTGGTGGCTATATAATTTTGCAAGGTTTTTTCACCAATTTTGTGTCTTCGTTTCCAGGTTGAGAAACACCACATATTCAGCTTACCTTAAATATAAATATAATTCTTTGTTGCAACACACTTTCGAAACATTCCATACAAAAATTTTTTTCATCATTAAATTTTTTTCCATCATTATTCTTTTTATTTTTATTTCTGCACATCTATTTGGTGTTCTCATTTTTTTAATTTAAATTTTCATCCGATATCCACTCCAGTAGAGTATCAATACACATTTCATTTTATTTTATAATTCTATATTATTTACACTTTTATAATATTTATTTTTCATTTCATATTCCCTCCCTTTTTTTCAACCAACCCCCCTTCCCGCCCTCCCTTACTTCGTTTTCCACCACCCCCTTTTTTTCCCTCTCCTTCCGCTCATTTACACTGTTCACTTTTGCAGTTTACTTTGACCGACGGCGTTCTACAGGAGCCATTGCATTTCCTTGGTGGGGTAAGTGTTTAAGAAGTATTTTCACATCTCTTTTTCTTCCCGCTTGCTGAATCAATGCTGTAATGTCTTGTCTTACCGCTTGTTGAATCACTGCCAATTTGTAGTTCTGAAACTAAACTTGGGAAGTATACACTCTGATTGATTTATCGTGCAATGGATCAATTGTCCCTAATCGCTGTCACTTTAATACTCAGAGTAATAACGTTGGACATGTACGCATTTTAGTATCATAATGAACATTAAACTGGCAAACCCTGTGTAACAACTTACTATCTGTCCTAACACTCTGCCACTAGTAACCACTACACCATGCATGGCTAACCACTGCAACCTGCTCATGCTTCTCTCCACAATCACAGCACTGCATCACCAAGGCATCGTTCACGACCGGTCAGCCAATCAGCCCACGTGGGATTCAAAATGTCCCCACGTGAGCCCCAATTTGCTGGCCGTGAATGTTCACTCTGCCCCCTGTATCCAGGCCCCCCACACTTCTTCCAGCATCCCAAGCACCCTCTAACAGGAAATGATGTGGGGACAGTGCACCCCCGGAGCTGTCGGCCCAGTTACTTCTGGCTGTCAGGACAAACCCGACAGCTTCTCTTCAAACTAAAATTGCCTCTTCATTTTGAAGTTAGATTGATTTAGATAGAGATATCAAGAAAACAATTGTGAATAGAAATAACACAATAAGATAAAAAGGAACAAAAAAGCTGATACAAAACTAAATTATTCAGCTAAGCTAATATCAGCTTTGGTTTTTTCCTTTCTTCCCTTTTTACGAAGGTCTTTTCAAAACAATTTGGTAATCTGTAGTCAATAGTTAAACAAGCAATGAACAATACAGCAAATCCACATTACCTGGATACAAATGGAAGACCCAGATATTAACTATGCTTCACTTCTGTACAGTAATGAAAGGAATTAATCTCAGCACTCCCTTTATCATCAGAAATTCTAATATTTATATTCTACTGATATAAATAGGTTGACCTCAGCACTTTACAAAAATAAACATCTTTATTTCATTAATAAGGAAGTTAGTTAATTGACAAGGATAAAACCACATATATTTTCCCCAAGTAATTCATTTACATAGATACCTGAGAAAGAACATAGCACCCAATTAAACTACAAACTGCTGCACAGAAATACATTTTTTTCCCCATCTAACCTGAGTTGATTGTAAAATGTTTGACAATACATACATTTTTTCCTTACAAAAGAGTATCCTTTTTTGGGGGAAAAATGAAATGATGTAAGAAACCAAATGTTTTCCAGTTTAAACAGGAAAGAAACCAACTAAGTGGGTTTTCCAATAACTTTATTGTCAACATGTTTAAGATTCTGACCCTCTGATATTCAGCCAGCGTTCGGCTGTGTGTTGATCTCCTGACGCCGGCGCTTGGAGCGGATATTCAATGCTGGCCCATATCTGGCGACCAGCATTGAATATCCAGTTTCACTTTTGACCGCAGTAACTTAACCGGTTAAGATGACATTCAGTGCTAACCGGTTAAGTGCTTAGTGGTTAAAGATAGGCCTGCTATTTCTGATCCTATTTTAACTGCTAAACCTAGTCGTTTTGGCACTGAATATTTGTGCCTAACCGGCTATGTTACGCGATATAGCCTGTTAGCAGTTAGCCACTAACTGCGAATATTGAGTGGATATAACTGGTTATCTCCCGCTGAATATCTGTGGTTAGGTGCTAAAATGCTATTTAACTGGCCAGGAGCCATAACTGGCCATTTAAATAGTTTTGAATATCGGCCATCGAGAGTTTAACATCCTCAACAGGTCATCATCAGATAGAAAGATTTCCTGTTGCATCATCTCTGGTTTAAGAAAAGGGAGGCAGTGGAGCTTGACAGTAGGGGGGCTTTGCTTATTTAGGGATCTTTAACACTTTCATCGATAAAATAAATCCCAGGATGTAACCTCTGGAGTTTAGGAAAATTGATACCTCAAAAGTTCAATATTCAGCTGTACAGTGAACATATAATTTGAAACATCTAACCTAGATATTTTCAAATTATATTTATATCCAATGGCACTATCCATTTAGGCAGCACTGGTGATATACGTATTCATTCAGTCAAGTATTTATATACTGCTTAGACCTAAGCAGTTTACAGTTTCATTTTATAGTTGCTGGGTCTGTCCCTAATGGGCTCACAATCTAAGTCCGTTGTACCTGGGGCAATGGAGGATTAAATGACTTGCCCAGGGTCACGCAGAGCTGCAGAGGGAATTGAACCTGGTTTCCTAGGATCTCAACCAGGGGTGTGCTGGTAAATTTTTAACAACGGGCTCTTTCTCCGGGCATAGCCAGCCCTGAAATTTGGGGGTGGGAGTGGGAATACATGCTTCTCTCTCCCCTCCCTTGTGCGGGCACGCTAGGCATACCTTTGCCGAGACCCACCAGCCAATAAATGGACTGCCACCATTCTCTGCTGCTTGTTTCTAGCTCTGAGCAGCATGATGGAACCTTCTTGTGCTTGCATGAAAAGTCCCAGCCTGATGCTCAGAGTCAGAAACAAGGAGCAGGGAGCAGCAGCATTTACTTGGCTTGTGGGGCCAACATCACTGCCAGCAAAGTAAAAGAGAATTCAGGAGGGGGCCCAAGCCCACATTTTGGGAGTCAGTTGTTAAAGTAGCCATGGGGAGGCCTACTTTAACAACCGGCTCCCAAAATTCTTAAAAACTTAACAAACGGCTCTCGCGAGCCCGTGAGAGCCCGCTCCAGCACACCACTGATCTCAACCCACTGCTGGCCATCATGCAGCAGCAGAAATTGAACCCAGTTTCCCAGGTCTCCAACTTGCTACACTAACCATTAGGCCACTCCTCCACTCTACAAGTTGAACCATTTAAGTTATATATGTCTGGTAGTTGTGCAGTCATGCAATGCCTTATTTCCAAGAAAGAGTTCACATCTTGGCAGAGTCTCATAACAACCTCTTCTGGCCCTATAGTGAATCCTACTGCTTTCCTGCTCTTCCCAAATTCCTCAACTAATCCAACGGCACTTTCTCTGGATCTGCACCATTAGACCCATTCTGAGGAAGCCACAGAAACAGCTAAAAGTGAGGTCTGGCTGGAGGATGCAATTTATTCAAACACCCCAGACACCTAGTAATAAAAGGCAACCTCAGCTGAGTCTGAAGACTCACCCAAAGCATCACCACTAGATTGAGGTGGCTCTGGACCTGCCACCAAAATTGGCATAAAAGAATTGCTTGCAATACCATCAGTGGAAGGGTAGGCTTGATTCAACTTTTACTTTTTCTGTGTACCATTAAGCTTAGCCACCCATGGTATACTAGCAATTATCAATAATCGATAATTATCAACTAAAGTTAAATCAGCTAAACATTCCTTGGTCCTCTACTACACATATGCCAATATGGAATAACCCTAAGTTTTTCATCAACAAAAAACAAGTCTCTTGGTCACACTGGCAACGTATAGGTATATGGGATCTTAGCAATTTTATTGATCCGGGTAACCACAGTTGGAAACCTTTCTCTGTTATGAAAACTGAATTTCTTTAATGGACACTCAGTTCTTCCAGTGGTTACAGCTTAGTTCAATGCTAAAAAAAAAAGCAAAGTGCAATCCCACAAGATTTATTTTATTTTTTGCTGCATTTGTATCCCACATTTTCCCACCTATTTGCAGGCTCAATGTGGCTTACAATATGTTATAACGATAATCACATTAATGGAATAAGAATTTCAGTTTATTATTACAAATAAGGTGCATAAGAATATCATGTCAATCATAATAACGGAATAAGAATTTCAGAACTGTTACAAATAAGGTGCATAAAATATCATGTAGGATAAGAAGTAGGTAAGTAGATAAAGCATAACATAATGAGATCAGGCCAATATATAATATTCAGTAATGAAGGTGTAGTTGTATCTGGTGTAGTTTAGGAATCAGTTCGTTATGGTAGTGACAAAAGATACTAAATCAGAGCAGCAAGAGGTCTCAAGTATAAATTAAAAGAGAACAGAGAGGATAGAACCTGGGGACACCACAAGATAAGGGGTGAGATGAACAGACCAAAGAGGAGGAGTGAATATTATGACTGACATGTAAGAAAAGAAGCAAACAAGGCTAGAACTGGCACAGAGATCCCTAAAGTAACACGTCATGACAAGAAGAATGTGTGATTCACCAGATTACAAGCAGCAGAGAGATCTAAAGAGATAGCAAGTACGATTTTATGCTTATCCAAATAACAGCAGACCACTAGAAGCCTAAAAACTAACATGGGAGAGTTAAAGTATATATCACTAAGTGAAGAGGTAAATATAAAAAGCATCTCGGAGACCTAAAGGAAGGAGGACGATCAGTGGGACACTTATAATCACAATGATATGAGTGGATCAAATTGGGAGGGGGGTGCGCAATATGTACAATGTTTATTTTGTTCAAGTCAATTACCCCAATATTGACTAGATAAAGTGAAGATACTACATCACACTCCCAATATCCTTGATTTAGCTAAGAAGCTTCAATCTGCAGGGCATGCCGCATCTCATATCTATTCTTTCCTCATAAGCAAATCTTCTGTTAAATGTGCTGGCCTGCGCAGATGTTGGGAAGAAGATATTCAGCAAGCTATCAGAGACAAAAGTTGGGAGCAAATATGGTATTTAATATTTAAGTGTTCTAACTCTTCTTCGATAACGCAATCCCTTTATTTCTTCATGCACAGGTCTCTTTGGACACCTCTCAGGTCGCACACAATTGACCCTCACATCTTGAGTCTATGCTGGTCTTGCCAGGCACAGCAGGGTACCCTTAAACATCTCATTTTGGACCGTTTGTGTGTTCAAGAGTTTTGGAGAGACGTATGGCTTACTTTGACGGATGTCTTTCATTTTACTGGTCCAATGTTATATAAATATCTGCTGCTCAAGGGTCAATGTTTTAGTAATGTGTTAAATTCTGATGAACGTATTGCTTGTCAACACCATGCTTTCTTTAGTTTTGAAGGTAGTTTTTTTCACATTGGAAAGATCCGCATCTAGCTACTCATCAAGAATTGTGGAACTTATTATTTCAAGTTTACAAATTTGAAATGCATCTTGCTAAAAAATCACCTTGCTTTGTCTTGTAAAAGGAAAAATGCTTTCCACTTGTGTCATATTTCTCAACAGCAAGATGAGCAGCGTTTCTATTGCAGACTATCTTGTATTTGTGACATATGCATGAATTATTCCGTGTTAAATAAATCCTCAATTTTTTTTCTCTCTTTTTCCTCTCTTTTTCTCCTCAGGGCCGCCGAGAGCCAGAGCTGGGCCCAGGACAAGGCCGCCCCTGGGCCCTCCCACCCACCCCACCCGAGGTCATCGTTGCCACCGGGCCCCCCCCACCCGAGGTCGCCGGGCCCCCCCTCCACCCGCTACCGGGCCCTGAACAAACCTTAAATGCCTCCTTCCTTTCCTTTCACCACCTTCGCGGCAAGCAGCATCAGGGCAGACCTCTCCTTCCTTCCGTGCTCCGCCCTCACGGACGTTATATCAGGCGAGGGTGGGACACGGAAGGAAGGAGTGGCCTGCCCTGCTGCTGCTTGCCGCGAAGGTGGTGAAAGGAAGGAGGCGTTTAAGGTTAGTTAGTTCGGGAGCGACGGCGGGCGGGCCTGACTGCGGTGGCACCGGGCCCCCTCCGGACACCCGGGCCCAGGGACTTTTGTCCCCCCTGTCCCCCCCTCTCGGCGGCCCTGTTTCTCCTATAAACTCCTGTTATTGAACCTGAAGATCTGTATCTCACTACAATATGTATTAGATTAATACTGTTACTCGTTGTTACTTTCTCTTCTATAACAAAACCAATAAAAAATATTTAGACCATAAAGTTAAATCTGCTCCTAATAACTGGAATATGGGTAAGTACTATATCAGCGAGAACTTCAGGGTAAAATCCCTCTGTTAGGGTTTTATTTACAAATTTGGTTAACTAGATTAAAAATGTATCTGGATTTTGTTTTGCTACACAAAAACCTCTCCAGAATACAATAATGGCAAAAAACCGTACTACTTCAGATGACTATAATTCTGTGGAGTGCATCGGGCTATAGGAAATGAATAGGGGAAAAAAGCCTCTGAATCTATCCCAGCCTCCAACCCAAATAGTTAGTGTTAATAACAACGATTGAGAGAATTTACTGGGTATCTTGTCTTCATCAGCATAACCACCCCCCCCCCCCAAATTTCCAAGATATAGGAGATGCTAAAACTCCACAGAATGACTGGGGATCCAAAAAAAAATAATAATATGAAAGCTTATTAACTTAACTTTCAAGTGCAGGTGCAGATACAAACAACATGTGAATCAACGGTCCAACACACCGATTTTGGCCAGAGTTTCGCTAGAAGTCGCTGTTTCAAGGCGTGAGTAACCATCAATATAATATAACATAAACATAATATAAAACAAAAATCACTGGTGCTATCAGTAGTATATAAAAATAACTTAAACTAAAATTCTGCAAAAATACATGTGTATATTGAATTAAAAAAAAATCAAACATTTAAAGTATAGTTCGAATATGAGTACTTGCCAAGACAGTCAAACACAGGAATGCTTCCTGCTCAATGGTCCCTACCAAAATGACCATGGTGTCTCATCTTTATGGATTCACTACCTAAGATCTATGATGTCACTTCCTGTGACATTAGCCACAGTAAAAAAATGAGTTCTTCTAAAGATACAAAAAATCGTATAATGTTGCTGTACTCTCTGAGTCCCTTCTGATGAAGTTAATATCAGCAATGGAGTGCCTCCAGTACCTCCTATGGCTGTAACTCCATTTTGGGCAGAGAATCAAGATGGTGGCCATCAGGAGGGGACTGCTGAGCAGCATCTGCAGTGGTTTTTTGCCTCTGGAACATCCTCTACTGTGACTGGTGTTTCATCACTCCCTTCCTTCAGTGTGCCTTTTTGTTAGATAAGGAGCAGTAATAGGATAATGGGCTGGTGGTGGAAGAAAGAGGTACTCTTATGAGCTGACTAGCTTACAGTGTCTGCACTTAACACTCGCCAGGAAATGGAAGCTGCAAGGTTGGCACTGTTCTTTTGAAACTCATTGCTGTGGTTCCTGCCACTCCCTGGCTCCTCCCTTAACCCAGCGAAACACCATGGTACCCTGACCTGGAGTAGATGTGTGTTGGCAGGCCATCAGCCTTATGTGTGAAAATCAGGAGGAGCCAGCAGGGTGCCAAAAGGCCGCAGTGGCCGAACCTGCCACCATGCTATGGGCTCATGGCTGTGATTTTCTATGTGATCCTCCCTTACTCTTGGTTGAAAATATGTTCCTATTTTGTACCCTCTCTCTGCAATTCTAATAATAATAGCATGTATCACTTTATTAGTTCTACTGAACATACACAGTGCTATGAAATTATAATTATTCAGTGATCCATGCACAAAGAGCTTACAACCAAAATTGCTACCTGAGGGAATGGCAGATAACAGTGATTTGCTTGAGGTATGTGAATGGAAGAAGCAAGATTTGAACGCTTCTTGTTGATTGTAGTAATCACTAGTCTATTTTATTTATTTGGATTTAGCTCACACCTTATTAGTAGTAGCTCAAGGTGAGTTACATTCTGGTACTACAGGTATTTCCTAGTCCTTAGAGGGGTTTACAATCTAAGGCCCCCTCTAACCAAGCTGCGGTAAAAGGAGGCCTGCAGTGGTGTTGGCACTTGGATTTGCTGTGCACCGAGGCTCTCTTTTACCACAGTGGGTAAAAGACTGTTTTCAGCCAGAAAAAGGAAATGGCCCTGCGCTAATCTGTTCTGTTGACAAATCTCTCTTATCTGTCCCCTTCTCCTCTACTGCTAATTCCAGACTCCGTTCCTTTTATCTTGCTGCACCTCACGCCTGGAATAGACTTCCCGAGCCTGTACGTCTAGCTCCCTCTTTGGCCGTTTTCAAGTCCAAACTTAAAGCCCACCTCTTTACCACTGTTTTTGACTCCTAATCACTGCTCACTTGCCCTGTCCTTTTATCCTCACCTCTTTATTCCCTTACCCTTAATTGTTCTGTCTGTCTGCCTGTCTTATCTAGATTGTAAGCTCTTTGAGCAGGGACTGTCTTTTTGTGTTTGGTGTACTGCGCTGTGTATGCCTTGTAGTGCTATAGAAATGATAAGCAGTAGTAGTAATCACAGGGATTGGCATGCGGTCATTTCCGGGGGGAGCCAGGGACTGTAAGAGCTCCCGAGCTAACCCAGCGGTAATCGGGCAGCGCTGCCCCAGCACTACAAAAATAGAAAATATTTTTGTTGCACCGGACATGACGCTCACTGGGGGTGGGAACTACTGCCAGGCTCCTGTGGTAGCCTGGCGGTAGTCCTGATTTGGAATGTGGCAAAGCAGTGGTACAAGTACTTCCGCTTTGCAAAAGGGCCCCTAAGTTTGTACCTGAGGCAAAGGAGGGTTTAGGTGACTTGCCCAAGATCACAAGGAGCAGCCATGGGATTTGAACTGGGCTTCCCTGGTTATCAGCCTAGTGCTTCAACCACTAGGCTGCTACTCTTCCACTCTTACCAACTGCCTTAGCTTTGGGCTTAATTTTCTCCATCTAAAATGCATTTGTTCATGAATAACCTTGATCATCTCTTATACAATATTGTAGCCTCTTCCAAGTTACCTGTCTCCTCCTGTCAGAAATGTAGGAACTTGTAATCCCCCTTTGCTTGCACCAATGACTGTGGTCTGCCATTGCAGCCACACTTCAGCCTACCTAGACTGGGATTACTTTTGGATGTAGTGAACTCTCACCCACTGTACTAGAATGACTTTTGTTAATCATTTATTGTGTGCCTAAAATGACTTATTTGTTCTTTCTCAGATTGGCACTGTGCATACTTTGATGCATAAAAATATAACATTCATAATTGCAACTGAGTCTGAGATACATCTTGAGGCACTTAAGATGAGTACCCAATCTATTTGCAAGCAGGGATTCATTGTAATGCTAAAGCAGAAATAGAGGAAGCAGAGAAGCAATGTATCAAGGCTTGACAAATTATGCCTCAGGCTCCTCTTGTTCAAGATACTAATTTATGTTTTAGATGGCCATTCCCTGGCCAGACCTCACTTGGAGGGGAGGAGATGCAGGAAGAAAAAAAAAAAAAAGCAATATGGTGCCAGCTAAATACAGAGAGCTCTGTGCTTGACTGATGACAGAGAAGTATTAAAAAGCAGAATGAGTGGTAAAAGGAGAAAAGAGTGGGGAAAAAAGTACATTATCACAGGATTCTGTGGCATTGAAAGAGTGCATTATGTTTTATTCTGTATATGTGTTGGGGGGTGGGGAGGAGAATTATTCTCTTCAATGAGACTTTGTAAAAATAGTATTAGCATTGAGAAAGAACAATGGCAAACAAGGTCTGAAGATTGGGTTCTCTTAGTAGTCCTTTTACAAAGGCGCGCTGAAAAATGGCTTGCGGTAGTGTAGATGCGGGTTTTGGGTGCGCGCTGATCCATTTTTCGGCACGCCTGTAAAAAGGGCCTTTTTAAAAAAACTTTGCCGAAAATGGATGTGTGGCAAAATGAAAATTGACCTAGCAGTAAAGACTCATGTGGTAACTGGATGGTAATGACCTATGTGCCAAAGGGCACTTGACGCGTGTCTGTTCCGCACGTCCAAAAATAAAAAATATTTTGCAGACATGCATCTTGGACGTGCACCAAAAATGAAATTACCGCAAGAGCCACACGGTAGCTGTGCGGTAACTCCATTTTGGCGCGTGTTGGGTGCACGTAGATGCTTACACAGCTTAGTAATAGGGCCCCTCAGAGTTAATGCCACTGTACCTAGAGAGAATATGTAGCAGTACAGGAAAACCAAAACTTTTGGCAATAGGATTGAATGAAAGAATATGAAGTTGATTAGCTTTTTAAAACTGCAAAATGGGTCACAGGATTGCAGTTAGATCTTTTAAAGCAATTGAGGAGAGATGCCTGGGATGTCATAACTTTAGGGGACAATTCAATAAAGTGGGCACTAAGAGTTAACATGCTGATTACACGTGTAAATGATTATAATTTACAGTTTATTCCAAATTTGATAACTGCCATTTGGTAACAGCAACATGATAGTTTACAAAACATAGGGACAGTGCAAAGTACCTAAAAAAGAAAAATTGTAAACCGCTTAGGTCTAGGCGGTATATAAGAAAATAAATAAATAAATAAAGAATGAAAAGAAGGTACAGTTCATATATGGGGGAGATTCTATATATGGCGCCTATAAAATCGGTGCTGAAATCAGTGCCGACTAAGCGTATTCTATAAGTGGCGCTTAGATTTATGTTGCAGTATATAGAATACACTTAGGGGCCCTTTTACTAAGCTGTGGTAGGCTCTAGCACGTGCAGCACATGCCCAAATGAGACTACCACCAGACCAGCACGCCCTCCTGGTGGTAATTTCAGATTTGGCTCATGCCCTTAATGCGTGGATGAATTATTTATTTCCTCCTATGTGCGCTGGTTCTGGTGGTAATCGGCACTTGGTGTGTGTCTTCCGGTCACCACGTGTGTAGTGCGTGATTCTTTACTGCTAGATCAATGGGCTGAGGCCAGTTTTGGGCATGCGCTGGTTTCATTTTTACTGCAGGCTCTTTTCCCGTCCCATTAAAAAAGCCCCTTTTTGTAGATGCGGTAAACTGGCCCGGCGCACGCCCAATACATGCGCCTACACTACCACACGCCACTTTATACCGCGGCTTAGTAAAAGGGCCCCTTAGCTGATATCTCAGTGCCTAAAACTAAGTGCATTCATTTACACCAACGAGAACATAGTGTAATTCCCAGCGCATAGATTTAAGTGCACTGGGCTATATTCTATAACTACATGCATAAATTTCAGAACGCTCATGAAACACCCATAACCATGCTCCTTTTTGCCTGCACCTGTTAGAACTTCGGCACACTTTATCACAGAATACGCTTAGCGAGTTTTGCATGTAAATTGTAATTAGTGCAGTGCTCATTGATGCTTAAGTGTTGTTATCAATGCTGATTAGTTTGTTAAGCTTGTTAAGTTACATACATTGTTATAGAATCTGCTTGAATTTCGGTGCGCATCTCTAGGCACGCTATTTAGTGTCCAGGGGATAGTGTACCTTTACCATGTAATCTAAGCCATCCCGCCAGCTCTTATCTCTGCCAAGCCAACTTCGAGTTTCAAAAGCATCTTTAAATAAAGTCTTAAGTTCTCTCTTAAACATCTGGTAGGACCATTCCAGACACAGATAATTTTTATTTTATTTGTACCCCGCGCTTTCCAACTCATGGCAGGCTCAATGCAGCTTACATGGGGCAATGGAGGGTTAAGTGACTTGCCCAGAGTCACAAGGAGCTGCCTGTGCCTGAAGTGGGAATCAAACTCAGTTCCCCAGGACCAAGGTCCACCACCCTAACCACTAGGCCAATTTGGCAGATAATTCCAAAGGAAGGGCCCATTATGCTAAAGATTGAAATAAGGATTTTATCTAAATGACTGCTGAGTAGACTCTAATGTTTGCTGTGGGGCATAAGGGATGATAATCTGAGATAGGAAGAGTGGTACACCAGAATAGTACATTTTATGAATAAAGATAACATTTTAACAGTTGTTCTATGGGAGATCAGGAGCTAATGTTCTTCTTTTAGGAGTGGGATAACATAGTCCAATTTTTTTTTTCTTTTTGCTCCTTTTACAAGCTTAATTCAGGATTTTGAAGAATTTGAAGATGTCAAATTTCAGTTGATTGGACGCCTTAAAACATTGAGTTACAAAAGTCAATATCTTCTATAATAAAACTCACCCTCAACGTTCTGAAGACAACTTTCTGAAGTCATTCAGTCACTCCCTGAATGGTTCGTCAGTTCATGGTGGTGAAGCCACAACACTGACCATGTCTCTCTGCCCCGCCCTCGCATGATGGACCAATCAGAAAAAACATCCTCAATGTTCTGAAACACAAAGGACCATCACAACACCATTCCCAGGCAACGCTAGGCAACATAAGATGGACCAATCAGAGGAAACTACGTGACAATAAGGGAGGAGCATTCCCCAGCAGAACGGCTCATTATCTGTGCAGCACGGAGAGCACAGAACCACCGCTGGAACGAGAGAAGAATATTCCTGCTGTGCGTATGTGCAAAAATAGACCAGGGGGGGGAGGGGTGGGGGGGGGGGGAGAAATTTTTAAATGCCTAATGCCAGTACTGAAGAGTGGCAGAGGGCCTATAGCACAGACTATATTTGGGATCGCTTGACGTGGAGTCGGAGGAGCCGGAAAACAATGTGCCCCTCACCATTTGGGACGTGGGCGAACAGGATAAGCTGCGGCCCAGCTGGAAGGATTACCCGCAACCCAGGCAGCAGCAAACAGCGACCAAGGAAGGGGGAGGAGTCCCTACTCCTTCCCTGCCTACGAATCGCTGGAGACTGGCTGCTGCCAAACTAACGAAACAACCGCACACCGACGCACCACCTCCATCATTCGAAAGGCATCCACTCTTTCTTCAACAGAAATGCAAACTAATAATACAAAACAAACAAAGAATACATGGTTTCTCACGTGGCTGCAGGTAACTCCCCACCCCTTCCTCTTCCCCTTTTGCCGAAGCAGCCAAGGACGTGCCCAACCATCCCCAGCCTCAGGCAAGCTGTCTCCCACCTCGGGGATTCCCCGAGCACCCGGAAAAAGACGGCGCTGATTCCTGCAGTGCATAAATGTTCCAGCATTCCCCTGCAGCCGGCCTGAAATGGACCGAACATACCGGATCACCCCCCGACGGCCCGAGACCGTGCTCTTCTCCCTTCCGCCAACTTAAAACAACCATCCCCGTCCTCAGGCAAGCCGTCACCCACCTCCAGGATGCCCAGAACCCCAGCCCAATGGAAAAAGACGGCACTGCTTCCAACAGCACATTTCTCTTCCAGCGTTCCCCTACAGCAGCCCTGAAATGGCCAAAAAATACCGACAGACCAAGAACGTGCACCTCTGCCTTCCGCCCATCTAAAACAACACTGCTGCCTCAGCACAACACAAAAAAAAAACCTGGAAAAAAAAACCACCACTCAGCAAAGGCTGACCCCCCTACAACCACATTTACATTTCACCAACAGAAAGACCCTCCTCCACAAACCTCCTTGACAGACAAAACCACACACACACAATACAACAGAAACACACCCTCAAAGCCACACACCAATCCATCCCACTTTGCCAGCACAGCACATCCCCCAACCCCCCACCCAAAAAAACAAAACAAAAAAAAAGATACACATCAACAACCTGTACACACACCCCACACTCACACACACACACACACACACACACACACACACACACACACACACACAAAATAACTGTGTGACACATAATTGCGTGATTAAAATAAAATTTAAATGTGATTAATTACACAATTAAAGGCATATTTTTATTTTTTAATGTATGTATGTATTTGTTTCCCACTGTAGCTCCTTGTGACTCTGGGTAAGTCACTTAACCCTCCATTGACCCAGGTACAAAATAAGTACCTATATATAATGTGTAAATTGCTTTCATTATAACCACAGAAAGGCGGTATATCAAATCCCATTCCCCTTTCCTTCTCTAAAGGACTGATAATTTCCCTCCCTCCCACCCCCAGATCCAACATCTCTCTCTTCCTTCACTCCCGCCCCTCTTCTTCCAGGTCCATTGTTTCTCTTTCTTTCCTGGGGTCCCTCCCTCCCTCACTCAAATTGTCCAGCACCTCTTCTTCCCTCCCCTCCATCCTCATGAGCAGTGACACCAACTTGGTGGGGAGCAGCACCAAGTTTTTATTCTGGCTGTTGGAGCTCACCACCTCAACCATAGTTTTCACCAGCGGCCCCTTCACTTCTGCTCATGGGTCTACAGCTGAACCCCCTCCTCCCACCGTGTTTCATCATCTGCACCCCCCTTAATACCCCCCCAGTAAGACTAGCTTAAAGGTGTTCTTTTATTGGTCCCCAGCAGTGGCAGCATTACAAGTACTTTGCCTGTGGCCTGTCTTGAAGTTATCCCTCTAACCCATCCAGCCTCCTCTGACATCACTTCCTGTTTCTGCATGGGAGGGAAGGGTCAGAGGGAAAGCTTTGGACCAGACCACAGGCAGTGTATGTGCAATGCAACTGCTGCCAGGTATCAACAGAAGACCACCTTTAAGGTAGACCAGCACGGGGGGGGGGGGGGGGGGGAGGTGATGTTGAATCACAGGTGAGTGGAAAGATGCTGGAGGTCAAAAGTAGGGAATGGAAGAGATTTTTGGAGGAAACAGGAGGGGCTGCAACGTGATTACATTTTTAAATCACGGTTAATAATTAATGTATTAATTACAGAGTTAACTGTGATTAACTTGCAGTTCTACTTATAACTGTGAAAAATATCATTTTCAAAGCATCACAAAAAACAGTGATTTAACTGAACAGATCACATACAGTTTGAAATAAACATTTTTTAGAAATGGCAGAAACATGCACATAGAACCTTAATTCTTCATCTAATATTACACCCAAGATTTTTAAAGAAGAAATCCAAGTTATTGAAGAATATGTCATGAGGACTAGTGAAGTCAGAGTACAACATGCTTTCTTACTAAACAATATTACCTTTAGTTCTTTCAGGATTCAATTTCATCTTATGATCAAACAGCCAAGATGAAATACTAGTGAATTTAAGATTGAGATTAGAAATTTGCTGCGCATCTGAAAGAATGAGAGTAGTCAAGATTTGGAAGTCATCTGCATATGCAAAAACTGTTAAATCAACATTCACCAAGGACCTTGATTGGAATAATGGCATATACATATGTAAGTACTAAAATTTCATTTAAGTACTATATGTAAATAGATGTATATCTTACATAGAGGGGCATAATCGAACGGAAACGCCTATCTCCATGGGCGTTTATCTCCGAGAACGGGTCCGTGAAGGGGAGGGCCAAAGCGTATTTTCGAAAAAATGGACGTTTTTGAGCTGGGCGTTTGTTTTTTTTAGCGATAATGGAAACTAAAAATGCCCAGCTCAAAAACGTCCTAATCCGAGCCATTTGGTCATGGGAGGGGCCAGGATTCGTAATACACTCGCCCCCTGATATGCCAGGACACCAACTGGGCACCCTAGGTCAGTGCGGTGGACTTCAGAAAAAGCTCCCACATGCATAGCTCCCTTACCACGGGTGCTGAGCTCCCAACCCCCTCCCCCAAAACCCACTACCCACAAATGTACAACACTACCATAGCGCTTAGGGGTGAAGGGGGCACCTACATGTGGGTACAGTGGGTTTTGGAGGTCTCCCATTTACCAGCACAAGTGTTACAGGTAGGGGGGGATGGGCCTGGGTCAACCTGGCTGAAGTGCACTGCGGTACCCACTAAAAGTGCTCCAGGGATCTGCATACACGCAGGCCTCTAGGACTTGTTGCTGCTGTATAACTACCAGTTTACACCTGAAGACTAATCTCTCCGAAAACGTCCTTTGTTGGAATAAGCACGTTTACTCACAGTTAACTGCAGATCAGAGCTTGTGCCCCACTGGCAACGAGTCTCCCTGGTACTGAGATTAGCAGTAGGTCAGAGCTGGCAAAATGCTGTACAATGCCCTCTTTCAGCCACATTCAAGGTAACAACTAAGTTCTCTAACGTGGCTAACACATGGAAGGGATCTAAAACTGGCTTACAAAAATGGCCACTACCTCATGGACTACCGGAAACAAAACTGGACACACTCTGACCCAGTAGGCAGGGGGAAAAGCACCATGGGAGAAGAGCTGACCAACTACCAACATCGTGAGACTGTAACACAATATAATGAAATCACGGAGCCCAATACCCTACACCCACCACAATGCAATGCTGATGTGACCCTGTAGTGCACCCGAGAGCCACATCTGACCCAGGGAAAGACTGTCACAGGATAGAACACATTCTGCTGTCATGGAGGTGGGTATGGCATTTGAGGCTGGCATAGAGGCTGGGAAAAAAGTTTTTAAAGTGGGGCTTTTTTTGGTGGGAGGGGTTTACTGACCACTGGGGGAGTCCAGGGAGGTCATCCCCAATTCCCTCCAGTGGTCATCTGGGCAGTTGGGGCACTTTTTTGGGACTTGTTCGTGAAAAAAAAGGGTCCAAAAAAGTGACCCAAAATCGCGGCCAAAACGCCTTTTTTTTCGATTATCAGCTAAAGACACCCATCTCTCCTCAGCTGATAACCACGCCCCAGGGGGTGGGCGGACCCTGAAACTGGAAGGGAGGGGGAGAGGGCCGACCCTGCAACTGGGAGGGAGGGGGGGCATGGCCACCCTGGAACTGGGTGGGAGGGAGGGAGGGAGGGGGGCCCCTGGCACACACTCTGATTCTCACACACACACTCTCGCACCCAGTCTCTCTCTGTCACACACACTCACACATTCATTCTCTCTCTATCACACACTCACTCTCACACACACTCTGTAAAACACACACACTACGAGGAAAACCTTGCTAGCGCCCGTTTCATATGTGTCAGAAACGGGCCTTTTTTCCTAGTATGCTAATATTCTAAACATTTACCAGCGTAACACATGTGCAAATATTAGTACCTAGTTTATAAAGCTTCCTTTCACAGGACCAAAGTATTTTTTCTTGTTAGAATAGGGTCCTACACAGGGGGAAAATATGAGATCTTACTAGAAGAAGAAGGGAAGGAGCTTCTCTGACAGGCATAGGGGTTGTTAAAGGTGCCTGTTAAAATAAGCTCTTATGGATATCTTTTTGGCAACTGGTTTATTTGTTAACAAGATAGTGAATATATTTTTTAAAATATGTATCTGTCAGGAATTGAACAAGAGTTAGATTTGGAGAGAACTACATATCCCTCAAAAGATTTTCCTTCATTTTAAATCAGAAGTGCTGGAGATGGGGACTGAATCTAGGCTGCTATCTTTACCGTGTTGGGTCAATATTTAGCTACCATCTGGATGTTTTTGAATGGATCATTAAACAGAATTTGTGAAATGAGTGAGAAAGAAAACATCAAGAACTGCTAGGCTTTGCTTTAACTGTAGCTAGTGAAACTTATAAAAGACGGGAAGTAGAATCACTGCACGTCAATGGTTATGGCAAGTTGTATTGTTTTGGAGTCAAAAGCAGTAAAGTAATTTACACAGATTTGTATTACGTTAAAACAAATTGAAAAACCAATAAATAATACAAGTGGAATCAAAATAAACTGGGAAATGCAAAAAGTAGCACATATGAGTTATCTTGTTGGGCAGACTGGATGGACCGTGCAGGTCTTTTTCTGCCGTCATCTACTATGTTACTATGAGGCTTATTTTCAAAGCACTTAGCCTCCCAAAGTTCCATAGAAACCTATGGAACTTAGCCTCCCAAAGTGCTTTGAAAATATGCCTCTATGTATGTCATGACAATATAAATAACAATTAATGCTGTGAAGACGTGTGTGAAGCCACTATGACAGTCAACATTTTTTAATACAGTTTATCCTTGAATCATGATTAGATCCCAATCTAAACTCTGATAAGAGAGAAAGATAACTTCATTGAATAGATAACTTAAACAATCAAATAGATTTTTAAAATTTATTTACCGTATTTGATATACTGCTGAGGCCTTCACATAAGCATAAAGAGCTAGATTCTATATATGGCACCTGAAAATTCTGTGCGGGAAAACATACGCCTAGATGTACTCTCTAAAGTATGCCTAAATTTTATAGAATAGGCTTAAATTTCCACGCAATATATAGCATTACGCCGAGTGCATCTCCACATGACCAAATTTAGTCCCAGCCATTTACACCACATTTTACTTGGCGAAAATCCAGACACCTAAGTTAGCCACAGAGCAGGTGTATTCTATACCAACGGGCATAGATTTTAGAAACATCTACGCCCCACCTATGGCCATGCCCCCTTTTCAACTATGCGACTTAGAATTTAGATGCACCATGTTACAGAATGCGCTTAGCCAGTTCTGCACATAAATCTTAATGCCAATTAGTTCTGATAATTGTTTGTTAACATTCAATTGACAGCACTGATTAGCTAGTTAACCAATTAAGCTATGCACGTTGCTACAGAATACGCTTTTCCAGATGGAAATTAAGGTGCGATATATAGAATCCAGCACAAAACGGTTAACAAGTACAATTTTCTATACAGGTACTAGTATACAAAAAGTATCCTTTATGTCTAATAAAAATTCAGCAACAAGTATCCTTGTGAGAAAAAGTATGTGAACCCTTCATTCAGTGACTGGTAGCACCACCTTGAGCAGTAATAGCTTTAACTAAAGATTTTCTGTTTCACCAGGTGCATTGGTAGGTCTGGAGGAAAAGGGTGCAGTCCCTAAATTTATTTAGAAGTGTCCTGAATCCTTGTGCCCCCTCCTGTTCCTCTCTGCATTAACTGTTTCAATGTCTGAATCAAGGCTGTTTCTCCTGCCACAGAGCTGGCAGCTTTCTCTTCTTCTTCCTGCCAGTGCCACATGGTTTACGGGTCAGCAGCTGCTTGAACCATGTAGCACTATTTACATATGGCACAATCTATGTGATTCAAACAGCTGCTGATCCATGAACAATGTGGTGTTAGCAGAAGAACAGAAGAGAAGTATATTTATTCACTTATTTTTACATTTATGGCCCGCTGTAATCTCAGTGGGTTACATAAAAACATTCAGAAAAATATCACAAAACAGTACATCACAAAACACCAGATTATAATAAAAAAAAAAGCAATATTATATACTGCAAGAAGGGCTGTAGGACAGTCCAAGGACTAAATCTTCACAAATACCTCTACAAAATATAAAGTCTTTAAAGGTTTCTTAAGTTGTTTGCTTGCTAGGGCATAATCTTAAGTAACCAGGGGGTCCTTTTACTAAGGTGCACTGAAAAATGGCCTGTGGTAGTGTAGACGCATGTTTTGGGCACGTGCAGAATTATTTTTTAGCACACCTACCAAAAATGGCTTTTTAAAATTTTTGCTGAAAATGGACGTGCGGCAAAATGAAAATTGCCGCGCGTCCATTTTGGGTCTGAGACCTTACCGCAAGCCACTGACCTAGCAGTAAGTGCTCACGCTGTAATGGTCTACGCCCATCAAATTCCACTTGACGCACATAGCTGCCGCACATCAGAAAATAAACAATATTTTGCGGATGCACACCAAAATTGAAATTACCACAAGGGCCATGCAGTAACTGGGCGGTAACTCCAATTTGGCACATGTTGAGCACACGTAGGTGCCTACGTGGCATAGTAAAAGAGCTCCCGGGTAAATTATTCAACAATTCTGCATCAGCAATTATTATTATTATTAATTACATTTGTACCCCGCGCTTTCCCACACATAGCAGGTTCAATGTGGCTTACATAGTAAATAGAATTACAAAGTCTTGAAGGAGAATGTTACAAATTGTAGTAAACATAGTAGTAGTGGGGATTTGAGGATATGTAAATTGAGCATGGAGAGGTAAACAAAGATAGGATGAGCAAAAGGAGAAGAGATTGGGAGGGGTAAGGAGCAGGAAGGATGGAGAGGAAGAGATTGAGAAATGAGCATAAGGAGATTGTGAGACATGGTCAAAGGTATAATAATCGTCGGGGCAGGAATCATGTGGGTGGGCTTAAAAAGTTAAGTTGGGTCATTAGGGTAAGCTTTCTTGAAGAGATGGGTCTTCAACATTTTTTTGAATGGTAGATGGTTGTTGATTGTTCGGATGGATCTTGGCAGAGCGTTCCAAAGCTGGCTGCCCAAAAAGGAGAAACTGGATGCATAGGAGGTCTTGTATTTAATACCTTTGCAGTTGGGAAGGTGTAAATTGAGGTAAGTACGAGAAGACAATTAATAGCAATAGAGAAGGATCGTTTTCATGTGTCAGAGAAGTGGCAAGTCGTAACACATAATTGCTTTGCCGTTTCTGAATGAAGAGCTCGATTTGGTCGATACATGGTCAAACTATCATTAAAAAATTGAAACATTATACCATCATTTTAAGTAATATCAGAAACATTATTGGTAACCAATGAAAACTTAAGGTCAGCAAATGTGTTTTGACTTTTTCTGCCCATTTAGTAAGCATACTGCCACATTTTAAATAACTTGCAGAGCCTGTGCCCTAACTGCTGACATTCAAAGGTATAGAGAATTGCAATAATCCAACCAAGATATTAAAAGGCTCTGCAAGACTGTTTGAAAATCACACAATGGAATCAAACCTTTCAATTTACTGAGAGTATGAAGTTGATGAAAACATGTTGAAATAACGTAATCTATTTGATTTTGAAGCGATAATTCCAAAGAGTTATTTTATTTTTCATTTCCGTGCCCTGATATTTTAGTGATGAGGGCATGGAAAAGTCAATACTTCAACTTACATACATTATTTTAGTTTTAGTAAAATTCAGAGACAATTCATGGTGTTCCATCCATTCAGTAATTGCATCTAAATATGTATGTAACATATTTGAAAAATCATCCGCATTATTAGTTATAGGGAAAAAACCTGGATATCATCAGATATGATAGAGGTTTATAAAATAATGAGTGGAGTGGAACGGGTAGATGTGAATCACTTGTTTACTCTTTCCAAAAATACTAGGAGTAGGGGGCATGTGATGAAGCTACAAAGTAGTAAATTTAAAATGAATTGGAAAACATTTTTCTTTACTCACCATGTAATTAAACTCTGGAATTCGTTGCCAGAGAATGTGGTAAAAGCAGTTAGGTTAGTGGGGTTTAAAAAAAGGTTTGCATGGCTTCCTAAAGGAAAAGTCCATAGACCATTACTAAAATGGACTTGGGGAAAATCCTCTATTTCTGGGATAAGCAGCATAAAATGTTTTGTACTCTTTTGGGATCTTGCCAGGTACTTGTGACCTGGATTGGCCACTGTTGGAAACAGGATTCTGGGCTTGATGGACTTTCAGTATATCCCAGTATGGCAATACTTATGTACTTATGTGTATCTCTTCGCGGAATGACCTTTACAGAATACTAGCTTAGCATGGGTTTTGTGCCTAACTTTGGGTATGAGCAAAGACACCCCTGACCCATCCATTCCCCTCCCATGGCCGTGTCCCCCTTTGGAGTTGTGCACTATGAAATTTACTCGCAACATAAAACATCCACAGAGCAAAATACTAATTCCTGAAAATCACATAATTGTGAACCTCGAAAGAAAATGTTTTTATTTGTTTAATGTGCTCATATATCTTTGCAGGACTATCACAGACCCACAGGTCTTCTGAAATGTCCGCTGATTTCAGTCAATGTTTTCTTATCTTTTTTTATCCCAAATGTGCAAACTTTCCATCATAGGTAAAAACTTGTACTTCCAAGTATCACTTATCTTTCAACAATGCTTTTGAATCCCTTTTTGACATGGACCATGATTCGCATGTCGCTGTTTCAAGAAGCCCAATTGCAAGTAGTCTCACATATGGTCTGCAAAAGCCCATGTGAATTATAAAACATTTATTAAAACTCACAAAAAGACATTTTCTTTGTCTCAAATGTATTCCAAAAACATAGCAGTCAAACTTTTATGGCAATAGGAACGGGTGGAGACAACATACTTCAACACAAACGCTTCTTTCAATTGATGAAGGACACCATCCCTAACCGGAATGTTACGTCTGTGGCCGTGACCACCCTCAGACTTACCCTGTTTCTGGGAGTCAGTGGCTGTGCTGGCTTCTGCTTGTCTCTGTGTCTGTCTCTGTCTTAGTTTCTCTCTGGCTCTGTGTGCTGATTGCCCTACTGAACCTCACCTGTGTGGGTTATGCCTTTTCCAAGATGGCTGCCGCCGACTCCTGTATGCCAGGATCCAAGATGGCTCCCGCTGGGCTGACTTCTCTGAGTGTCAAGCCCCTGTTTGGATGCAAGGTGATTGCTGCAGCTGTCCCTCTGGTGTGGAAGGGCTTTATTAATCACTTAGAGACTACAGCCCTGGCCTTTGCATTTCATCTAGGGCCCTGGTGTATAGAGTGCTCTGTACACTGTTTCAGTGTTTGCTCTGTGTGAGTTTCTATGTTTGACTAGATAGCTTAGGCACCGTGTAGCTTGTTAGCCTGTGTATAGCTTTGCTAGTGCTCTGTGTTTGTTTCCAGTGCAAACTTGTTAGCTTGGGCACAGCTTTGTTGTTAGCTGGTGTATAGCTTTCAAGTCTCCTGAGTGTGCTCTGTGTATGTTTCTTGTGTATGACTGGTTTGCCTGGGTATAGCGTTTCTATTAGCCTAGGTACAGGTTACTAGTCATTGTGTTTAAACCTTCCGACTGCCAGAACCCGGACAGTCCCTGCCTGATGGCCTTGCCTGCGCCTAGGTGCCAGGGGGCACTCCTGGATCTTCATTCCTGCTGTTCCTGCTTGCAAGTTCCAGTTCCAGGTTTTCCTGTAAGTCCTACCGGCTGCCAGAACCTGAGGGCTCAACCCTCGGGGAAAGGTGGTCAAGCGTAGGTGAAGCCTAGGTCCAGTGTGTTCCAGTCCAGCGGGTTTCACTCCTGTATGTTCCAGTCCTGTGGGGCCCTCCAGTGTGTTCCAGTCCAGTGGGCTCCACTCCAGTGCGCACCCGTCCGGTGCGTTCCAGTTCCGTGTATTCCGGTGTAGAACTCCAGTCCGGGGTTCCGGTCCAGTTTTGTCTCATCTCTACCTTGGAGGTGATCTTGCCTGCCACTGCCGCTCCACGGTAGTGGCCCATGGGCTCACGAACCCAGTGCTCCCGGGGAAGAAGCCTGACAGTATGCCAAGGTCCTCGAGCACGCGACACGGAAATGACCTCAGCCCTGTTTTAAAATCTGCTGCCACAGGATTGGGTCTTTCCAGACGGATATAATCAAAGGATTATGTGATTTTCAGAAATTAGTATTTTGCTCTGTGGGTGTTTTGTGTTGTGAGTGATAGTTCTTTCCTTTCAGAGCTTTCATTATTTATCCTCTTTTTGTAATTTTTCGATTGTCCTGCACTATGAAATTTAAGCACGCATGTTAGAGAACAGGGTGTAGGGCAGATCTGCACATAACTCCTACATGACTCAGCATGGCTTTTCTTATGTTCTTATTACAAACTTCAAATGGTGAAACAGTTAATAACATTTTTGGAATATTCTGCTATACAATCAGTTATGTAGGTTTTTGTAATCTGTTTGATGGATTTCTCTAAATTTTTAAAGATGCAGACTATTCAAAATATAGCTGCACATGTAGTATATGGTTGAAAGAAACAGAGAATTCTTACCCTTTATTTAATTTACATTGGTTGTCTGCAGTGCAATACTTACAAGAGATCACAGAAAGAGTAAGACGGGCAACAATATCTGGAAAAGCTAAGAGAAGCTGGTAGAGTAGTCAGGAAAGCAAAGATGCAAATGGAAGAAAAAGTAGCCAATACAGAACAATGAGGTACAATACATTTTTTTAAAACTATGTTAATGATAGAAGGAAGTGCAAAAGTGGCATTGTGAGGCTCAACAGTGAAGGGGAGGAATATGTAGAAGCTGATAAAGATAGGGTGGAATTGCTTAACAAATATTTCTGTTCTGTGTGCACAGCTGAAGAGCTGAGAGCAGGACCGCAGAAGACAGACACAAATAGGAATGGAGAGGTGTTAGTCCCTGAGCAATTTTCAGAGGACTGTGTTTGTGAGGAACTGGATAAAATAAAAGTGGACAAAGTGATGGGGCCAGATGGCATACATACGAGATAACTGAAAGAATTTATGGAAGTTCTAGCGGCTCCACTGGCTGACTTTTCAATGTTTCTCTAGAGCTGGGAGTGGTCTCAGAGGACTGGAAAAGAGCAGATGTGGTCCCTTTCCATAAAAGCAGAAGTAAGGAAGAGGTGGGGAACTACAGGCCGGTAAGTCTGACTTCTGTGGTAAGTAGATTAATGGAAATGCTTTTAAAACACAGAATAGTAAACTTTTTGGAATCCAGTGTATTACAGGACCCGAGGCAACATGGTTTCTCTAGAGGCAGGTCTGGTCAGACAAATCTGATTAATTTCTTTTACTGGGTTACCAGAGAGTTGGATCGATGGAGAGTGCCAGATGTGGTATGTATATTTAGATTTTAGCAAAGCCTTTGACATGATGCCACAGAGATGACTAATAAACTGAGTGACCATGGTATGGGCCCTAAAGTGACCGACTGGGTTAGGAACTGGTTGAGTGGACAGCGACAGAGACTACCGGTAAATGGAGTTCATTCTGAAGAAAAGGATGTTACCAGTGGTGTGTTGCAAGGTTTGGTTCATGGGCTGATTCTTTTTAACATTTTAGTAAGCGATATTGCTGAAAGGCTGTCTAGTAAGGTTTACCTCTTTGCGGATGATTCCAAAATCTGCAATAGAGTAGACACCCCTGATGGTGTGAAAAACATGAGGAAGGACTTAGAAAATCTTAGCTGCCAAATTCTTCTAATGCTAAAAAAATGCATACATTTGGGCTGCAAGGGAGTACTGATAGAACTGAAAATTAGCTTGCGGAGCTATTGTTAGAAATATGTAATTTATCCTTAAAATCGAGTGTGGTACCGGAAGACTTGAGGGTGGCCAATGTAACGCCGATTTTTAAAAAAGGTTCCAGAGGAGATCCGGGAAATTATAGACCGGTGAGTCTGACGTTGGTGCCGGGCAAAATGGTAGAGACTATTATTAAGAACAAAATTACAGAGCATATTCAAAAGCATGGATTAATGAGACAAAGATGGAGGAGTGGCCTAGTGGTGGACTCTGGTCCTGGGGAACTGAGGAACTGAGTTCAATTCCCACTTCAGGCACAGGCAGCTTCTTGTGACTCTGGGCAAGTCACTTAACCCTCCATTGCCCCAGGTTCAAATAAGTACCTGTGTATAATATGTAAGCCGCATTGAGCCTGCCATGAGTGGGAAAGCGCAGGGTACAAATGTAACACAACAACAACAACAAAAAAAGTCAACATGGATTTAGTGAAGGGAAATCTTGCCTCACCAATCTACTGCATTTCTTTGAAGGGGTGAACAAACATGTGGATAAAGGTGAGCCAGTTGATATTGTGTATCTGGATTTTCAGAAGGCGTTTGACAAAGTACCTCATGAAAGACTCCAGAGGAAATTGGAGAATCATGGGATGGGAGGTAGTGTTCTATTGTGGATTAAAAACTGGTTAAAAGATAGAAAACAGAGAGTAGGGTTAAATGGTCATTATTCTCAATGGAGAAGGGTAGTTAGTGGGGTTCCCCAGGGGTCTGTGCTGGGACCGCTGCTTTTTAATATATTTATAAATGACCTAGAGATGGGAGTAACTAGTGAGGTAATTAAATTTGCTGATGACACAAAGTTATTCAAAGTCGTTAAATCGCGGGAGGATTGTGAAAAATTACTAGAGGACCTTACGAGACTGGGAGACTGGGCGTCTAAATGGCTGATGACGTTTAATGTGAGCAAGTGCAAAGTGATGCATGTGGGAAAGAGGAACCTGAATTATAGCTACGTCATGCAAGGTTCCACGTTAGGAGTCACGGACCAAGAAAGGGATCTATGTCGTCGTTGATGATACGTTGAAACCTTTGGCAGATCACTTAACCCTCTGTTGCCTTAGGTACAAAACTTAGATTGTGAGCCCTCCAGGGCCAGGGAAATATCCAGTGTACCTGAATGTAACTCACCTTGAGCTACTACTGAAAAAGGTGTGAGCAAAATCTAAAAAAAAATAAATAAATAACAGCCTACCAGCTCTCCTCATTCAAATGAAAGGTGAACTGTCCAGAAAAGAAACTTTTTATTACAAAAAAAAAAAACAGGATTATTTAAGAGAACACGGCTTTGCATTGAGTGATTCTCTTCAACAGGCCTAGATATTGGAGGAAAAGCCCAGGAATCCGTGCTAACTTCCTGTCCCTGTGTTTGCTGAGACCAGAAAGTTTAGCAGGGCCAAACAGCAAGCTGTTCTCCGAAAGAAAAGAACACACCCCAGCCAGCACTACTGCCAAAAACACACATTACACTAAGACATTCTGTAAATGAGATAATGATACATAAACCTAGATGATAAATGTGACATCTCCGAGATGTCTTCTCTAAATTAGTCGTTCGCATTGACTGCTAATAATGGTGAGTTTATGAAAGCAATTTCAGTGCAAAAGCAAAAGGACCCTGCCGGCTCTAATCAGCCTGTTTGAGTTAATGGATGAGGGGGTCAGGACGAGAATTATTGACACTCTGCTGCCTTTAACCTGTTTCTCAATAAAGCTGATTAGTTTTTGTCAATTCATCAGCTAACCGCTCTCCCCGGGACTGCATCAAAGGCTTATTTGCTCCTGGGAACGAACAAGTCACAGATCAGAGCCATTAAGCGCAGGCTCCTGCTGGGGCCGTTTCCAGTGTCACTGGATTGGCTCATTGTGCCATAGGGTTTAGGGCTCACTTTTAAGATTACATTTGTGTTCTAACATGAGATGTGTAAAACAGGTTATCACGTTTGCTGATTTACACACAAAAACGTGAACAACAGGTTTTAAACTTTTTAAAAGTTCAGATCAAAGATCACCGATTGCTCTTTTGATTAATCCCCAAAATCCGAATCTTCAAAAAAAAAAAAAAAAAAGAAATAAGACGCGAAATTTAAAAAGAACGTCCGGGCGTATCTTTGGAAAAGTACAAGAAGATGAAACAGAAACTAGAGTTAAAATTCTTTTGATTCAAAGAATTTCGTTTCTAAATTTAGAAGCCGGCTCATCACGGTGAAGATAAAACCTCGGGTTCGCAGAAGGAAAATAAATGTTTCCATGACATTTTAAATATTTATTAGAAGAAAAAGGAAAATTCAAATGGCGATCAGGTGGATCACTGGTATGAGATAACTCTAAAGTTAGGTTTCCGGTCATTAACGACTGGAACTGGCTGCATTTAGCTTAAAGGTCTGGATAGATGTTTTGTTAAATTTTATTCTATGGCACACCAGTAACAATTTACTGTCTGAATCCCGCACCCCCCCCCCCCCCAAAGGAATTAAAGTAGAAATTAGCGTCATGTTAAAATACATTGGGTCTGTTTCCGACAAATAAAAACCCAACAGGAAAAATATGGAATTACAAATAATATTATTATTTAATGCTTAGGACCCCTAAACTTCAGTTGATCCTAATCCAAAAAGATGAACATTAAAATTTACACCAAGATGATTCTACCATTTAAATTATTCTATCTTTTATTTGATAAGTGGGACGCCCACCTTTTAAGAATGCCTGACTTTGAAGTTTACAGTAAACTTCAGAGCAACGATTATTTGAAATCTATAATGCACCGTTTTCCTTTTGAAAACCAAAAAGCATGCACATATCCAGCTATCTAAATATCAGTCCTTTATAAGCTATGTAGAGCTGGTGCTCATGTTTTGTCCATATTCTTTTGTCTGGCCACTGTAGCTGTTATTTCTTAGAAGTTCAGCACCAAAAGGCACAATGTTTCCTTGTCTCCATCCCTCCTCATCCAGCGAGGACTGCTCCTTTAAAACCACCATCGCCCTTCCAACCCATCCCCCCCTCAATTTAATTTCATTAAAACGGCGCAGGAATATTTCTATTAAATCTAAAATGAAATATGAAGCCATTTAGACTCTGTCTGCACCAATCACCCAGATTTATGACTTTTATTCATCACATCAAGAGCTGGGAAAAATGAGTTTTCTTCACCCAGGAAGGAAATAAAACCCCAGCCTTGGTCATTTCCAGAAAGCAGTTAATTTGCCCATGTGGTAATTACTTTCACAATTAACTAAAATACAAATCAGCTTGACAGATTGGGCTAGTTTATATATTAATTAGCTATTTAAATTTATTCATATGACAGACAGTTTAAGAGGACCTTTGTTGTCTGTTTTACGGTAATAAAATTATTGTTAGGAAGTGGGTGCAATAAAATAAATACTTAATATTTAAAGATATTGTAATAGGCATTAGGATTGATTTATTAACAGTTTCACTTTCTAATTTGTAATTTATTATAAGGCATCTGCAGGATGAGTCTGGGGAAAAATTCCATTAAAAAGTAAATTCTTCCTTCACCTGCGTCCTAGTGATTCCCATAGTCCGATCCTGGAGTACCACTTGCCAGTCAGGTTTTCAGGATATCCACAATGAATATGCAAGAAAGAGATTTGCATATAATGGAGGCAGCGTATGCAAATCAAGTTCATGCATATTCATTGCGGATATCCTGAAAACTTGACTGCAGCCATCCCTCACACACACCTAGCACACAGGGGCATGCAGGCGTTTGATGTAGAAAACCTGATAATTTGCACTAGCGCCTGGAAGAGGTAGGACCCCCCCCCCACCCCAGAAACAGCTCTCTGAGTTCACAGGGTCCCCAGAAGCTAGGACGGTTGTGTTTGATTCAGGTCGATAGAAGTCACTGCATGCCTTTTAGCTCGTGATCTTTATAAATGTTTCCCCCCTCTTAAATTAGAAAATGATTCTCTTCTGGTTTAATTGTATTCTTGACTTTCTTAGTTCCAATTAATTAGGATTATCGACGTTACCATATTTTAAATGACTGGAGTTCCTTTGCAGTTGAAATATATGGGCCTGCGCTGGCCAATTGTCTACCAGAGCTATAGGATGTGGGATTCTATCAAATGCACTCGACGGCCGGAATTAGATCTTTCAGCTTCTAGCCAAATGCATCGTTTGGAAACACTACAAAAGTGCTTTGCGTTATTGTTAATAGTACATACGTTAATGTTTAATAATGTGCTCCATCAAATCGTTGGTAGCACATTAAGACGCGAGGAAAAGACAGGTTCAAGAAAGGTCCCGTCATCTACCAGAAAATTGACAACCTTTTATGCTGGAAATCTGAGTAAATAACTTGATGTTTGATCCCGATTCAACAGTAAAAGCTATGTCAAGGCACGCAATGCACTCCAGTAAATTACAGCTTCTGAATAATGTTTCTGCTCGAAAAGCAGGGCATATTTTGCTAAATATAATTCAGGAATAGGCAAATTAAATACAGCTACAACATCCCTACTCATGGATTTATAGGCAACTATGCCAGCCTAATCCATCCCAGTGCCTTAAAATGTTTTTAGCATAAAATGCAAGTAAAACATGCTTCTGAACACATACAGCAATCATGGCTGGACTAGTCCTTGCAGAAATGAGGTCAAGATGCGATTCTGATTGTGAATTCACTTTGCAAGAAGCTACTGTAAGATTAAACACCAACAAAACCGAAACTCTTTTCTTTTTAGTTCAAGCATACGTCGCTAACCACAAAAAAAAAAAAAATCGTTCCTGTATCTAACCATAAAACTAAACCATTCCTCTATCCAAAAAATGCAGTTAAAAATTAACTATTTGTGTGATAAATGTAACACAAAAGTTTATTGGAAAGGGCGTGGCTCGGATTATTGTAATTATATTTGTATATTCCAGTGCTATAGTTTACAGATTACTTTTCTGGGTCATATGGTCTGCATTAGAATTTCTATGCTATTAATTTCCTGCATCACATTATGAGAAAATAAGAATCAAATTAGGTGTGATGCATAAAGTCGGTCTAAAAATGTATCTGTGACTAGATTAAAACGTATTACTTAAGTCTAATAAAGAGCGTGACCAACAGGTTGTTGACCCTTATTTTTAGATATCCAAGCGGACTAGCACCGTAACCAAAATACTATGCTCCATGTTTCAGTATTTGAATTATACAAGTGGAAGAAAAGGAAACGGGGAAACTGCCCCAAACCCACAATTTTCCTTAGAGTTCTTTTAATTTTTAATGTCTCTTCATCAAGTGCTCACTGTCCGATAATCTAGCTATGATCAGCACACATTCCAATAATTTCCGCCTAATATAAATTGAAGAAGGCCCGGGTGGGGGGTGACAGTTCATCGGAAATGACCTGCCTTCACTGCATGTAAATTTGGACGCAGGACCGGTGCAGTAAATGGAGCCGTTCTCACATAAAAGTGTTGGCCCTGCTTTATCTCTCTCCATGCACCTTGCTCCTGATTGCAGCTGACAGAGCACTTCCGAGGGGCGGGAGGAAGCTCTTTGTGCTTTTACTTGCGGGTGACTGAAGGTGAAAGCGGCAAATAAGGCCCTATGATTAATTCGTGCCCAATCAGTTAATCAATGTATTTTCCTTCCACTGAAGGTATCCCTTTTCCCTGGCCGAAAGCTGAATTTGGTGAGAAAAGATCAAACTTTCTGCCCTGAAATATATTTCATTTTTATTTAATTGCCTATACTACAGCATAAACTGCAGTAGAAGTGGCCTTTTCTACAGACAGAACAGATTAACAAAGAAACCAGCTGATGTTGCTTCACTAATAAGGCCTTGCTTCCAGGCCCTGTCAACTTAGGGAGTTACCTTATCAGCAATGAAAATAAAGCTGAGGACAAACAGAATTCCATGTTTACATTTATATTGCAAATAATTCATCAAGTTCAGTTCTTCCAGGCCATGTTTTTCTCTTTGTTGCGGCTGAGGCTCCTGTGAAGAAATACATCTCATTAAATAACAGCCCTCACAGTCCTGAGATTGCTGAAACCTCTGTGGATTCTCCCATATATTTGCCATAGCAAGAATCCTGTGCTGAATAGGCCTTTCATAAATAGCCTGATTCCCAAGAACCTGCTCAGCGTTGAAAAGGAAAACTTTCACACAGTTCCATCTGCTAAACATGAAGTTGTCATGGATTTCCACTTACTATTCAAAACCAAAATGTGTACAATTTGCCCTTCTGCATGTCTACGTTTTGGAAAGTTTATGGGTTTATATATAGGGTAGCCACGCCAGCATGTTATAACAAAAATAATAGAAAATAATGCGCATATAGGGTGGCCAGTTCAATTTGGGAAGCAGGAGGACAACAGGACTAGTCCAACCTGGCACCTAGGACAGCAGCTTATGGAGGTGGGAGAGGAGCAGGGCCGGTCTTAGTAATAGCGGGGCCCTGTGCAGAGCAGTTCAGTGGGGCCCCACACCCTCCCTCTTGCGCCCGCCACCATAAGCCATAATTTATCATAGTTTAAAAGGAGGTTTAGAGCTCTCGGAACCCCACCTCACCCTGTACCTTGATGTACATTCACCAAGTTTCAGTAGAGAGCGGTAGACAGTGGCAGCAATTTTCATATCCCGTCAGCTGCTGAGCCCAGAGACTCCTCACTGCTGCATCCCGTCATTGCAGAAGCAGGACGTGACATCAAAAGGGGGCGGGACGCAGCAGCGAGAAGGCTCTGGGCTCAGCAGCTGATGGGATATGGAAATCGCTGCTGCTGCGGCCTGATGCTCTGTACTGAAATGTGGATGCACATTAAGGTAAGGAGCAGGAAGATGTTCCGAAACAGGAGGACAGACGTGCCAGAGATGCGGGGCCCCTAGGAGCACGGGGCCCTATGCGACCACCCCTATTGCCCATGCCTAAGACCGGCCCTGGAGAGGAGCATCACAGAACAGGTACAGTCAAAGCAAAACAATATATCCTGACAGTCACACACTCAAAAAGCCATCAATGCATTCTTTTACCTGCAGGAAGCATGGACAATTTTCAAATACCCACTGACTTGCGGTAAATGACTTTTGGAATTTGCCCTCATTATTTGTGTGTGTGGTACACACACATAACACACACACAACAACATTTAGGGGCCTGTTTACTGAACTGCAGTAAAAGGTGGCCTTATCATGCCCTTATGTGGGTCATTCCTGCGTGTGTTAATGCCATTTATACGCAGGGGTAAAATGGCCATTTTTCCTATTTTCCTTATTAATGGCCACATGCTAATTTTCCTATTAGTGTGTGGCCATTAGCGTATGAGCCCTTACCGCCACCAGTTATGTAGACAGTAAGGGCTCCCATGTTAAGCATAAGCTAGTCAGCATACAACACTGTAACTGTGCTAACCAATTAGCGTAAAACACACACGCTCTCCACCCCAAACCCGCCCCAGTGCTATAAAAATACATTTTATTTTTTAGCGTATAGGTAATGCAGGACACTTGAGCATGCCCCACACTAAGGGGGGCCTTGCTCAAGAAGACAGATCGAGCCAGTCCGGATTTTACTTCCATTGTGGAAGTAAAATCCAGACTGGCTCAATCTGTCCTCCTTTTTCTGGAGCCATATGGTAACCCTACACTAAGGCATGTGTTAGTGCTTATTGCAGCTTTGTAAAAGGCCCCCTTAATATTTTAAATCATGAAGTCTTAGGGGGAAGATTAGGGGCCTGAAAGTTAATTGGGGGGGGGGGGGGGGAGTGTAAGATTCTATATCTGTGCTGATGATGTGCAACTGCTCCTACCTACTGAGCCAGATCTACCCACAGCTTTGAGTAAACTGACTTTCTGTCTAACTGCAACTCACGGATAGGCAAAAAAAAAAAATACTCTGCCTGAACTCAAGCAAAACAGAGATTTTTTTTGGGTACCTATCACAAGTGGACAAATACCTGACTTCAAAATACCTTCTGGAAGTATGAACTCCCCCTACAATCAACGAGTCTGGAATCCTGTGATACTGCTAAACTCATCACTCATCTTGATCCTGCAAATTCAAACAACCTTTAATAATTCTATCACCTGCTGCAGCTACAGAATCTCTTTCCATACATTGATGAGTCTGACCACAGTGGTTTACGCCATGCAGTGGCGTACTAAAGGGGGGTGGTGGGTGCGGCCCGCCCCGGGTGCACGCCGCTGGGGGGGTGCAGCGCTGGGGGGTTTCCATGCTCCCTCTGCCCCGGAACAGGTTACTTCCTGTTCCGGGGCAGAGGGAGCATGGAAATAACGAAGCTGACCGGCGCGCGGCACCCCCCCCCCAGCGGTGTGCACCCGGTGGGGGGTTCTTTCGCCGGGGTGGGGGGGTGACGAGGGGGTTCGCGCTGCACCGGGGGGGGGGCGGGGCGCATCGGCGACCGCCCCAGGTGTCAGCGCCCTAGGAACGCCACTGACGCCATGATATCATGATGACTGGACTACTGTAATGCCATCTACACTGGTCAAACCAAAAAGAGTTTGCATCAGCTCCAACTAATTCAGAATGCTACAGTACAACTGATAGAAGGCTGCAAACAGCGTGACCACATCACACCCTTTCTGCAAAAACTACTCTGGCTACCAGTACCTTACAGGGCTAAACTTAAACTCTTTGTTTGATTTTCAAGGTCCTCAGACAAAATGGACCAGAGTACTTGAAGAATAAGTTAGCCCTCTACACACCTTTGAGACATCCAAGGTCCTCTCAAGGAGCATCACTCTCTGTACCCTCCTGAAAAAGGGGGAAATGGGACTTGATATACCACCTTTCTGTGGATTTTGCAACTACATTCAAAGCAGTTTGCATAATGTATACAGGTACTTATTTGTACCTGGAGCAATGGAGGGTTAAGTGACTTACTCAGAGTCACAATAAGTTGCAGTGGGAATTGAACCCAGCTCCCCCAAATCAAAGTCTGCTGCACTAACCACTAGGCTAATCCTCCAAAAAGAAATGGCATGATATAATACCCACCAGCAAGCCTTCTCAGGAGTAGCCCCCACACTGTGGAACTTACTCCCAGAGGAGCTACATCTAACTCAAGACTACCTGTACTTCAGGAAGCAATTGGAAGCCTGGCCCTTCTCCCATGTGGTGTCTGACCATACATTCACTCCACAAGTCCGCATCTGCTACTTACCCTGTAACTTAGACCAGTTCCTCATATTTTGTTTAACTGTACATAGAACTTGCCTTGAGTTTAGCCACCCATCTGCTTATCCCAATTGATTTTGTACTACCCTTCTTGTCCGCATCTATATATCTGTTCTTGGCCCCTCAGCTAGTAGTAAGCTGTATTGTAGAAAAGCATTAGCATCATATCTATATTATTCAAATGTTCTAATGTGTGCTTATTAGGTGTTTCATTGGTATTTTGCTGACATCGTAATACATAATCGAGCGGATATAGCACTGTTCAAGGAAGCGAGTGTGTATGAACAAGTTGAAAATCTAAAGGTGGACAAAGCCATGGGACTGGACGGGATCCACCCCAGGATATTGAGGGAGCTCAGAGGGGTTCTGGCAGGTCCTCTTAAAGATTTGTTTAATAAATCCTTAGGGAGAGGTTCTGTGGGATTGGAGAACAGCGGATGTGGTCCCTCTTCACAAAAGTGGTGATAGGAAAGAAGCTGGAAACTACAGGTCGGTAAGTCTCACTTCGGTTATTGGAAAAGTAATGGAAGCGATGCTGAAGCAAAGGATAGTGAATTTCCTGGAAGCTAATAAGTTGCAAGATCCGAGACAACATGGTAGACACAAATCAATGTCAGGTATACATATAAAGTAGCGCATATAAGTTTATCTTGTTGGGCAGACTGGATGGACCGTACAGGTCTTTTTCTGCTGTCACCTACTATGTTACTATATGTTATTTGAATGTTCTTCCATGCTGTCTATTCTGGTACTATTTGTATTGTACTGACATCCTATATAATAATTCTCACCTCCAGCGTTCTGTGCCTGGGACCGTAGCTCTCTAGGCTGGAGGTGGTCTGCTAGGCAGACACGCACTGACGTCATGACAGCTGATTCCAAGGCAAGGGGAGGAGTAGGGAAACTCCTCCCCCTGCCTCAGAATCATCTGTCACCCCCTGCACTACGGCCCCCTCGACCCCCCCCCCTCTGCGAACCTGTCACCCCCCCCGGACTGCCGAAAACCGCCCCTCACCACCGTTGTGTACTACCTGTGCTGACGGGAGACCCAAACCCCCAACAGCCGAAGTGTTGTTGTGCCCTTCGCGTTCCTTCCTCATCTTCTCTGGAAGTTCCTCTGCGTGCGTCTGACTGCTAAGGCTATTTTTACTGCAGTTGAAGTGTCTGATTTTCTATTTTTTGTATTGTGGCCATGCACTAATGTTGCTATTAGTGCACAGCCCTTAAAAAAAATTACTGTGTGAGCACTTACTGGTGCCCATTTTGTAGAAGTTAAGAGCTCATGCTGTAATCCTGCGTTAACCAGTGAGTTTACACTAAGGTAGATACATTTACTGTTTAGGACAGTAACACCTATTTTCTGCCTCTGATGTGCCCAATACAAATATTATTTAGTACCCAGATGAGCGCATGCTAATTTGACAGTTACTGCAGGATGGCTGAGTGAGTTCTACAGTATACCATTTTAAGTTATGTTAAGTGTGTATTTGTACCTAGTGGTTAGTGCAGTGGACTTTGATCCTGGGGAACTGAGTTCGATTCCCACTGCAGCTCCTTTTGACTCTGGGCAAGTCACTTAACTCTCCATTGCCCCTGGTACAAAATAAGTACCTGAATATAAGTACATAAGTAATGCCATACTGGGAAAAGACCAAAGGTCCATCGAGCCCAGCATCCTGTCCCTGACAGCAGCCAATCCAGGTCAAGGGCACCTGGCAAGCTACCCAAACGTACAAACATTTTATACATGTTATTCCCGAAATTGTGGATTTTTCCCAAGTCCATTTAGTAGCAGTCTATGGACTTGTCCTATAGGAAACCGTCCAACCCCTTTCTAAACTCTGCCAAGCTAACCGCCTTCACTACGTTCTCCAGCAACAAATTCCAGAGTTTAATTATGCGTTGGGTGAAGAAACATTTTCTCCTATTTGTTTTAAATTTACTACACTGTAGTTTCATCGCATGCCCCCTAGTCCTAGCATTTTTTGAAAGTGTGAACAGACACTTCACATCCACCGTTCCACTCCACTCATTATTTTATATACCTCTATCATGTCTCCCCTCAGCCGTCTCTTCTCCAAGCTGAAAAGCCCTAGCCTCCTTAGTCTTTTATGTAAACCCTTTGAATGTAGTTCCAAAAACCTCAAAAAGGCGGTATATCAAGTCCCATTTCCATTTCCATAACACAGCTTAGTAAAATGGCCATTAAATGTTCTAAACAAAATGGGGCTTCAGATCTGAAAACAGGGACCACTGTAACATCTGCATGTTATTGAGATATCCGATTTAAATTTTTTTTTAAATCAATTCCTTTTAATAAAGGTATTTTACTTCAGCCAACCAGAGTAACTAAAAAAAAAAAGAAGAAGAAATTGAACGTTTCCAGTAGTCTATAACTACATTTTGATGATGTGAACGCTGTACTTATCTGCAATAAAATCTGAAGAAGAAAAAAGGGCACACTTTCAAAAACTTGAAGGGTTTTGCCTTCACTACTACTACTACTACTTAACATTTCTAGAGCGCTACCAGGGTTATGCAGCGCTGTACAGTTTAACAAAAAGGACAGTCCCTGCTCAAAGGAGCTTACAATCTAAAGGACGAAATGTCAAGTTGGGGCAGTCAAGATTTCTTGACTAGAGGTATAGTGGTTAGGTGCCAAAGGCGACATGCAATTGTAATTTAAGCCTATCTACCATGACATTATTTGTAGATTCCCCCCCCCACACACACAAAAATGTTTTATCATTAAATAAATGGAAAGATGACTTGCTTGCATGGAATAATACCAGCTGATGCAATATTTTATTTACTATTGGTATTAAATGAAATCAGTTATAAGTGTTGATTTATTTGCTAAGATCTAGCCATCGTTTTTCATGATGTCCTGTGCAGATCTGGCAGTGTATAAACAACCAATAATGCTCTAAATCAGCCTGCTCTTCACTTAAGAAGATGTGTCCTTAAAAATTGGGCCTGAGATTTAAAAAATAGCCTTGATGACAAACCTGAGAGATTCATTCACCAAATCAGAAGAATCACAGGCTTGTACAATTTTAGGAGCATTGACTGGGTTATATTCAATTTCTGATGGCTTAGTGTAAAGTGGTGTGGTAGCTTTGTTAAAGGTAAGAAATAGAAATAAATCAAAACAGAGAAAATAAAATAAGATGATACCTTTTTTTAATTGACTAACAATACATTTTTGATTAGCTTTTGAAGGTAACCTTTCTTCTTCAGATCAGAAATGAGCAAATGTTCACGAATATCAGAATATATGTGAAACATAAAAGCATTCCAATGACAGTCTCACAGGGAGAGGGTGGGGTGGGTTAGGTGAGAGACAGGGAGAGCTGGATGGGTGATAAGAGAGTGACAAAGCAGTATAGTTTTATGGTTTATAGTGGAATAGAAAGCCCAGATCTTTGTTGTCCTGTCTGGTGGGTGTCAAAATATTTCATCATTTTGACTTCAAAGGTCTTATGTTCCTGGATTGTCTTAAAATTTCCTTTTAGTATTCTTACCATAAGATCATTGATGCAGTGTTCTGGTTTTGTAAGTGCTGCATCCTGGTTGGCATTGGAATGTTTAATATTGTAGATGTAAATTGAGTCTCGTCTTTAGCATCTCGCTTGTGCTCCAATATAGCACCCTTCTTCATACTCTTTGCATTGAATGATATATACCACATTTGAGGACGCGCATATGAAGGATTCCTTTATGCTGAATCTTTTTCCCATGTGAGCGACTTTGGGATCCTGTGAAATACGTTGGCACAGTTTGCAGCTAGTTAGGTTCAGGACAAATATATTCCACGTATTAGAAAAAAGGGAAAAAAGACTAAACGTCAGCCGGCGTGGCTAAACAGTAAGATAAAGGAAATCATTAGAGCCAAAAAACAATCCTTCAGAAAGTGGAGAAGAGAACCAACTGAAAGTAACAGGATAGATCATAAGGAATGCCAAGCCAAATGCAAAGCGGAGATAAGGAGGGCAAAAAAGGACTTTGAGAAGAAATTAGCGTTGGAAGCAAAAATACATAGTAAAAACTTTTTTAGATACATTAAAAGCAGGAAACCGGCCAAAGAGTCGGTTGGGCCGCTGGACGAAAATGGTGTTAAAGGGGCGATCAAGGAGGACAAAGCCGTAGCGGAGAAATTAAATGAATTCTTTGCTTCGGTCTTCACCGAGGAGGATTTGGGGGGGACACCGGTGCCGGAAAGAATATTTGAAGCGGGGGAGTCAGAGAAACTAAACAAATTCTCTGTAACCTTGGAGGATGTAATGGGTCAGTTCAGCAAGCTGAAGAGTAGTAAATCACCGGGACCTGATGGTATTCATCCCAGAGTATTAATAGAACTAAAAAATGAACTTGCGGAGCTACTGTTAGAAATATGCAATCTGTCCCTAAAATCGAGTGTAATACCGGAAGACTGGAGGGTAGCCAATGTTACTCCGATTTTTAAGAAAGGTTCCAGAGGAGATCCGGGAAATTATAGACCGGTGAGTCTGACGTCGGTGCCGGGCAAGATGGTGGAGGCTATTATTAAGAATAAAATTGCAGAGCATATACAAAAACATGGACTGATGAGACAAAGTCAGCACGGATTTAGTGAAGGGAAGTCTTGCCTCACCAATCTAATGCATTTTTTTGAGGGGGTAAGCAAACATGTGGACAATGGGGAGCCGGTTGATATTGTATATCTGGATTTTCAGAAGGCGTTTGACAAAGTGCCGCACGAAAGACTCCTGAAGAAATTGCAGAGTCATGGAATCGGAGGTAGGGTATTATTATGGATTAAGAACTGGTTGAAAGATAGGAAGCAGAGAGTAGGATTGCGTGGCCAGTATTCTCAGTGGAGGAGGGTAGTTAGTGGGGTCCCGCAGGGGTCTGTGCTGGGTCCGTTGCTTTTTAATGTATTTATAAATGACCTAGAGATGGGAATAACTAGTGAGGTAATTAAATTCGCCGATGACACAAAATTATTCAGGGTCGTCAAGTCGCAGGAGGAATGTGAACGATTACAGGAGGACCTTGCGAGACTGGGAGAATGGGCGTGCAAGTGGCAGATGAAGTTCAATGTTGACAAGTGCAAAGTGATGCATGTGGGTAAGAGGAACCCGAATTATAGCTACGTCTTGCAAGGTTCCGCGTTAGGAGTTACGGATCAAGAAAGGGATCTGGGTGTCGTCGTCGATGATACGCTGAAACCTTCTGCTCAGTGTGCTGCTGCGGCTAGGAAAGCGAATAGAATGTTGGGTGTTATTAGGAAGGGTATGGAGTCCAGGTGTGCGGATGTTATAATGCCGTTGTATCGCTCCATGGTGCGACCGCAGCTGGAGTATTGTGTTCAGTACTGGTCTCCGTATCTCAAAAAAGATATAGTAGAATTGGAAAAGGTACAGCGAAGGGCGACGAAAATGATAGTGGGGATGGGACGACTTTCCTATGAAGAGAGGCTGAGAAGGCTAGGGCTTTTCAGCTTGGAGAAGAGACGGCTGAGGGGAGATATGATAGAAGTGTATAAAATAATGAGTGGAATGGATCGGGTGGATGTGAAGCGACTGTTCACGCTATCCAAAAATACTAGGACTAGAGGGCATGAGTTGAAGCTACAGTGTGGTAAATTTAAAACGAATCGGAGAAAATTTTTCTTCACCCAACGTGTAATTAGACTCTGGAATTCATTGCCGGAGAACGTGGTACGGGCGGTTAGCTTGACGGAGTTTAAAAAGGGGTTAGATAGATTCCTAAAGGACAAGTCCATAGACCGCTATTAAATGGACTGGAAAAATTCCTCATTTTTAGGTATAACTTGTCTGGAATGTTTTTACGTTTGGGGAGCGTGCCAGGTGCCCTTGACCTGGATTGGCCACTGTCGGTGACAGGATGCTGGGCTAGATGGACCTTTGGTCTTTCCCAGTATGGCACTACTTATGTACTTATGTACTTATGTTGCAGGGACATGTGCCATTCTTTTCTTTTTGAGCTTGTATTGGGAGTTTGCTTTTCACTAATTTCTGTTTCAAATTAGGTAGCTGTCAGAAGACCAGCACTGGTGGAGCTGGGAATATCCTTTTCAGTAGTAATTCATCCTCCTGGAGTAATGTCTGTAGATCTTTTATGATTTTTCTCAATTTTTCTAGCTCTGGATTGTATGTCACTACAAGGGTGATTCTCTCTGTGTCTTTCTTCTTTTTGTACTGTAGTAGATTTTCTTAAGGAAGGGAAGAAGCAATATTATTATTTTGGGGTTGTAGCCTTTTTGTTTAACGGATTCAGTCAGGATTTTGAGGTGTTTATCTCTGTCTCTTGGGTCAGAGCTGATGCAGTGGTATCGTGTGGCTTGGCTGTATATAACAGATTTTTTTGTATGCAAAGGATGGAAGCTGGAGTTGTGGAGATAGCTGTATCTGTCCATAGGTTTCCTGTATATCGATGTTTGTATATAGCCATTGCTGATGGAAACTGTGGTGTCTAGAAAGTTTACCTTTTCTCTGGGGCGTAGTCAGTTTTCAATTTGATTGGAGGATGGTATGTATTGAAGGAACTGTAAAATTGTTTGAGTCTCTTCTCCCTCAGGTCAAATCATGAAAACGTCATTAATGTACTGGTAGTATTTTAAGGGTTTACTCTGATATGTATTCAAAAATCTCTTTTCCAGTTCTGTCATGAAGAGGTTAACATATTGTGGTGCTATCCTGAGTGGTGTAGAACGGGTAGAAATTAATTGCTTTTTCACTCTTTCAAAAAGTACAAAGACCAGGGGACACTCAATGAAATTACATGAAATACTTTTAAAACAAATAGGAGGAAATAGTTTTTTCACTCAAAGAATAGTTAAGCTCTGTAACTCGCTGATGGAGGATGTAGTAACAGCGGTTAGCGTATCTGGATTTAGAAAAAGGTTTGGACAAGTTCCTGAAGGAAAAGTCCATAGTCTGGTATTGAGATGCACATGGGGGAATCCACTGCTTGCCCTGGGTTTGGTAGCATGGAATGCTGCTACTAATTGGGTCTCTGCCAGGTACTTGTGACCTGGATTGCTACTGTTGGAAGCAGGATACTGGGCTAGATGGACCATTGGTCTGACCCAGTATGGCTATTCTTATGTTCTCCCCCACATAGTATCTATCCTCCTCTTCCTTTTCCCAGCTTCTGCATCAGCCTCCACCCTTATATCCCATCCGCCTCTTGTCAGACCCCAGCCTTCTTTGCTCATGTGTAGCACTAGATCCCTTCTCCCACCCCCCATCTTTAACTCTAGTCTTATAGCCAAGTCCCCCTTCTCCTTGTCCCAGCCCCTTCTTGTATCTGTCCCTAGTGTCAGACCATTTCTGTCACCCTACCATCTGCCAGCATCAGCCTCCTTTTGCTATCCCCAGCCCTTTTCTCCTAGCACCTAAATCAGGGCCACTTCCAAGTCCCAGCCCTCTACTTCCACTTGGCTCCCCCTTTTCAACCCTTAGTTCCAACTCCAGCACCAGCCCCCTTCTCCCACCTGGCTCCCCCTTTCAGCCCAGGTCCTCTTCTCCCATCTGGATCCTCTTTTCCACCCTAGTCCAGCCCCCTTTTCCCACCTGGTCCCCCCTTGTCAGCTTCCAACTCCAGCCCCCTTCTCCCACCAGCCCTGCATTTACAAATCATTTTCAAATTGATGGAAGCATCTGTTTTTGCTGCCACAGCTCTGCCTCCCTTCCATCGGGTCTGGCCGCTGGCGCTGTGTTAGATATTCTGTTTTACCAGGAAGTCATTCATCTCTAAAGTGCTTACCAGGCTTACCGGATAATGCCAGCCCTGAGCTTCTGCATGGAGGCGCTGGCACTTATACATGGAAGTGGTGATTTCATAACTTCCACATGTAGAGAGATCAAGCCTGCAAGAACAAGCAGGAACAGTGATCCCACTGGGGAAGCGGCCATCTATAAAGAATTTGTATTTGCAGGCTTAAGCAAATTAGGCATGTGCACAGGACCCAAGTGTTTAGGAGAGGCCTTTGCAGATATGTTAGTTCAATGGCTCTCACGGTAGATTTTGGTCTTGGTAAATCAGCTTCTTGCAGAAAGCAGAATTAGAGGGGGAAATGAGACTCTCTTCTAGAGAAGGGGTCAGGAGAGAACATAGCTGTCAAAAAATGTTTCCAGAACCTCTTCCAAGGCAGAAGAACCAGAGAAATTAAACCTAATGAAGATTATAAGTGTTTAGTATTACCCTATTCAATACGAGAGCATGGGGTATAAATGGAATGAATGAGTGCTTGCTGAACCCCTGATGCAGAGGTGTTACTGGCTCGAAATGTGATCACATTGGTTGGTTTTTAAATTTAAGCAGCTGACAATGATCAGATAAGTGCTGATATGACAACGTTTCTTAACAATCATTGTAAAAATTGTATTTAAGAAGATATATTTAGTGAAGTACATGACGAGTTTCTGGGTAAATGATTATAATTTTTTGGGAAGACAATAGAATAAGTCTCTGTATATTGGGAGCTAGCCTTTTGTCTCATATATGATTATCCCAGAACTTGAAAGATACTTCTCTCCATTGATTAAATAAACATTTTTTAAAATTATATGGAAATATTTGTGATATTTATTGGAAGTGCTTTTTTTTTTTTAAGAATATTGTGTAACCCCTCCCCCCCCCCTGGTTAAGGTGGTCTAGGTGGCTGTCTAGATTATGCCCAGGATAGGTGGACAACAGGTGTGCTCACTGTTATTTATTTGAGGGGCCAGGGTGGGACTAAGATTTACCTAGGAGGCTCAGCAAGCTCTGCACCAGACTTTCACACTCCACACAATGATGGAGACCACACCAATTCTTTTGCTGAAAACCAGAACCTTTACTGTCCTTCAGCTGATGAGGGTACAGCTTCAACCAGTTCAACACAGATGGCCAACTATTTACAGTAGCTTTCTCCTCTCCTCCAAATCAAGCAATGAAATTACAAACAGCTTCTCCTTATTCTCCTTGTTACTCAAACCACTCACCAGTATGGTGAGGGCTTGGCTTGGCTTCTACAGTTCACTTGCTGTTACACTCAAGAAGATTTTAACTGTTATCAAAATTCAATTAGTTAGTAATCACTTACAGGCTCCTTGATATCTAAGTGATAAGCAGTGTGGCTCTGCAGCAAGGCTGTTTCAGATCTTTTCTCCTCCTGCCTTCTGTGGTTAGAAGTTCAGGCTGCCTGGATGACACCACATGCCCCTTGAATGAAACCTCTCTCCTTCTTCGATGGACTGCATAGGGGTGGAAAAGTTCCCTATGCCTTCCCACTAAAACAAGCCAGCAACTGGGTTTCAGGTCTGTTACCAGGGTTGCCAGGTGGAAAATTTTTTTCCCACCCAATCCAGCCCAAAACCCGCCCAAAACCCGCCCAAACTCAAACCCCGCCCCTGACACCCCCACCCCGCGTCATCACCCCCGCCCCCGCCGTCATCAACCCCGCCCCCGCCGTCATCGGCCCCGCCTCCCCCGTCACTGGCCCCGCCCCCTCGTCATCGGCCCCGCCTCCCCCGTCACTGACCCCGCCCAGAACGTCACTAACCCCGCCCAAAACGTCACTAACCCCGCCCCCCGCGGCCGAAAAAAACCGCCCGAAAAACCGCGGAAAAGAAGAAAAAGAAGCCCAAAAAACCGCGACCCGCCGCGGGCAAAAATTTCCCGCGGCGGGTCGCGGAAAACCGCCCAATTATATAGGAAACTCCCCCTCCCCTTCCTCTCCCCCCCTTTTCCCTACTTCCCTTCCCTCCCCCTCCCCTGCCTAGCTATCCATCCATCCTCTTACCAGTGTTGCCAGGTGGGCGGTTTTACCGCCCAATTGGGCAGTTTTCCGCGACCCGCCGCGGGTTGCGGTTTTTTGGGCTGCTTTTTGGGCTTCAGGGCGGTTTTTTGGGCGGCTTTTTCAGCCGCGGGGGGCGGGGTTAGTGACGTTTTTGGGCGGGGTTAGTGACGTTTTGGGCAGGGTTAGTGACGTTTTGGGTGGGGGCCGATGACGTGGGAGGCGGGGCCGATGACGGGGATGCGGGGCCGGTGACGGCGGGGGCGGGGTTGATGACGGCGGGGGTGATGACGCGGGGGTGGGGGTGTCAGGGGCGGGGTTTGAGTTTGGGCGGGTTTTGGGCGGTTTTTATGCTGGATTGGGTGGGAAAAAAATTTTCCACCTGGCAACACTGCCTCTTACCTCCCTTAATCCACCAATCCAGGGTCTGGTGTCAGGATCAGGCCCAACGCTCTCCCCCATATGTCTTTATACTGACGGTTGCTCAGCACCACAGAGAATTTCAATGTCATATGCACCCAATGAGCCATTTCCTTCATATAATTCCTCCACAGGTCCAGGGATGGGTCTTATAGTGCCAACTCATGGGAGTATGACAGGCACGGTTGCCAGATGGGCGGTTTTCCCACCCAATTGGGCGGCTTTCCGCAACCTGCCGCGGGAAACTTTTGCCTGCGGTGGGTTGTGGTTTTTTGGGCTCCTTTTGTTTTTTTTGTGCAGATTTTGGGGTGGTTTTTCGGCTGGCGGGGGGTGGGGCTAATGGCGACAGAGGCGGGGTTTGTGACATTTTGGGCGAGGTTTGGTGATGTATTGGGCGGGGCGATGATGGTGGGGGCGGGGCTGATGACGGCGGGGGCGGGGTGATGACTGAAGGGGTGGGGCTGATGACGGCGCGGGCGGGGGTGATGACGGAAGGGGCGGGGTTGATGACGGCGGGGGTGGGGTGTGTGCGGTTTTTGGGCGGGTTTTGGGCTGTTTTGTGTGGGAATTTTTTTTTTTTTTTTTGGCAACCCTGATGACAGGCTTATTCTGCATTCAGTACTTCTGTATCAGGCTGAACAGGAGGGATCTCCCCAGTGGTGTGCTAGAGTGGGCTCTTACGGGCTCGCAAGAGCAGTTTGTTAAGTTTTTAAGAATTTTGGGAGCCGATTGTTAAAGTAGTACCCCTCATGGCTACTTTAACAACTGACTCCAAAAATGTGGGCGCAGGCCCCCTCCTGAATTCTCTTTTACTTTACTGGAGGAGATGCTGAGCCCCACCAGCCAAGTATAATAGTCTGCTGCTGCTACCCGCTCATGCAAGAGAAGTCCCAGCATGCAGTTCAGTCAGAAACAAGCAGCAGGGAGTGATGGCAGTTCATTTATTGGCTGGTGGGGTCGGCATCCCTGCCAGCAAAAGCTATGCCTAGCATGCCTGAATGAGGTGGGGGGAACAGGCATGTGTTGCTCCCCAGTCCACCCCTGGCCCACCCACAGGGCTGGCTACGCCCGGATAGAGAGCCTGTTGTTAAAACTTTACCAGCACACCCCTGGATCTCCCATTTAGTATGGGTCACAGGCGGGAGATGGAACCAAGACAAATTTGGCTGGCAGGGAGCTTATAACACAAGGGAGAGGTAACTGCTACCACCAGACTCTTCCTCAAATTATCATAAACCCTCCTATTATTCCATCAATTTCCAGAGGCTCGAACATGTGACTTCCTGACAGGTGCTGAAAAGGGAAAAAAAAACAGGTTCACAGAAAGGGCACAACTGAAGCCATCTCTAAGCTGTCTATCTGCTGAGTGGATAAAAGGCTAGATAAAATGCAGGCAGCTTCTTCCTATTGGCTATCAGGTCTGCTATAGGTCAGCAATGGAAGCACTAACAGTGTTGCCAGGTGGGCGGTTTTACCGCCCAATTGGGCGGTTTTCCGCGACCCGCCGCGGGAAATTTTTGCCCGCGGCGGGTTGCGGTTTTTTGGGCTGTTTTTTGGGCTTCCGGGCGGTTTTTTGTACGGCTTTTTTGGCCGCGGGGGGCGGGGTTAGTGACGTTTTTGGGCGGGGTTAGTGACGTAGGAGGCGGGGCCGATGACGTGGGAGGCAGGGCCGATGACGTGGGAGGCGGGGCCGGTGACGGCGGGGGCGGGGTTAATGACGGCGGGGGTGATGACGCGGGGGTGGGGGTGTCAGGGGCGGGGTTTGAGTTTGGGTGGGTTTTGGGCGGGTTTTGTGCTGGATTGGGTGGGAAAAACATTTTCCACCTGGCAACACTGAGCACTAACTTAATGGACTGAAGGGGTCTTTTACTAAAGGTTAGCTTGAGTGATCTGCAGCAGGTCCTATTTTATTCATATGGGCCCTGCTGCAGATCACTCGAGCTAATCTTTAGTAAAAGACTCCCTGACTGAACTGTGCACAGCATAGAGAATTTAAAACAGCACAAACAACTGTTAAAATTGTCATGATGTTGCAATTGTTTGTAGTATCGCTTTCTTTTTGACATTTATACCCTCTGAAACTGTCCTTGAAATTCAAGATCATCCCTTTCTCCACCAATTGACCCACAAAACCAAAGTAGTCACCAAGTTGTGAAAGCTGCCATGAAGGCAATACTGTAAACAATATGCTTCAAAAAGCACTTCTAATAAATATCACAAATATTTCCATATCTTTTAAAAAATATGCTTCTTTAATCAATAGAGAGAAGTATCTTTCGAGTTCTGGGGTAATCACATATGAGGCAAAAGGCTAATTCCCAATATACAGAGACTTCTTCTATTGCCCTCCAAAATTATAATCGTAAGAGGGTGTTGATTAATAAAAGTATTAAGACCTCCCCTCGCACACACACATTGATGAGGAGAGCTTGCTGAACAAGCAGAAAGTGGGCCTAAATTGCTGACAGTATTGCACAGATGCATGAAGGATTGTGACAGAGCATGTGTCACACCTGCTAGGCTTATCCTGCAATGGAATGAAGGCTTACACCTTGAGCTACATAAAAATGATTTTGATAAAATTTGGACCCAGTAGCTTTGTACATCGGTGGTTAATTTAGATGCTCTGTTCTTGTTTTGGACATTTGAAAACTGCATTTAGATGTCCATATTGTATGGACGTCCAAATCCCAGTTTTACAAAGACAGGATATGGACGACTACATAGAAACATAAGCATTGCTATACTGGGACAGACCAAAGGTCCATCAAGCCCAGTAACCTATTGTCAACTGTGCCAGGTCACACAAGTACCTGGCAAGATCCTAGAATAGTAAAACAAATTTTATGCTGCTTATCCTAGAAATAAGCAGGGGATTTTCCCAAATCCATTTTATGGACTTTTCTTTTAGAAAATTATCTAAACATTTTCTTAACCCTGCTAAGCTAACTACTTTTACCAGACTTTACCAATGACATCCATAGTTGAATTATATGTGTTGAATGAAGAAATATTTTCTCTGGTTTGTTTTAAATTTACTACTTAGTAGCTTAATTGCGTGCTCCCTAGTACTAGTATTTTTGGAAAGAGTAAACAAGCGATTTACCCCTACCTATTCCACTCCATTCACTATTTTATAGATATCTATCATATCTCCCCTCAGCAGTCTCTTCTTCAAGCTGAAGATCCCTAGCCGCTTTAGCCTTTCCTCATAGAGAAGTTGTTCAATCCCGTTTATCATTTTTGTCACCCTTTTCTGTACCTTTTCTAATTCCGCTAATCCTTTTTTGACATGAGGTGAAAAGAATTGCACCATAAAGCGATACAAAGGCATTATAACATTTTCACTTTTGTTTTCCATTCCTTTCCTATTAATTCCTAACATTCTATTTGCTTTCTTAGACGCTACTGCACACTGAGCAGAGGGTTTTAATGTATCAACAATGACACCTAGATCCTTTTCCTGGGCAGTGATTCCTAATGTGGAACCTTGTATCAAGTAGCTATGGTTTGTGTCCCTCTTTCCCACATGCATCACTTTGCACTTGCTCACATTAAACGTCATCTGCCATTTGGATGCCCAGTCTCAATTTTTCACAATCATCTTGTGATTTAACAACTTTGAATAACTTTGTGTCATCAGCAAATTTAATTATCTCACTAGTTATTCCCATCTCTGATCATTTATAAATATGTTAAAAAGCAGCAGTCCCTGCACAGACCCCTGGGGAACTCCATTCTCTTCCCTTCTCCATTGAGAATACTGACCATTTAATCCTACTCTCTGTTTTTTTTTTGTTTTTTAACCAGTCTTTAGTCCACAATAAGACATTACCTCTTATCCTATGACTTTCTAATTTCTTGCAGTACATCCATATGGCAAGGAGGCATGATCTGGGCATGTTTTGAGCGGAACTAGGGAGAACTCAAAATATGGACACCAAATTCTGATCACAGAAGGGGAATAGACATCCATATTTAGACTTGGTACTTGTCACATCCAGATTACGGAAAGATGCTCTGAGCAGCTGCCCACTGGAAGAATTAAGACAAGACACTTCCTTAATCCCCCAGTGGCCCCTCCTGAACGTGAAACTGGCAAGGGATACCAGGCTCTATGACAGCTTCAGGTATTATGGACATTCTTAACAGAACAGCATATACATCTGAAATGTAGGGCAGTGGACTGGGAGCTAAGTGATCCAGGGACAGAAAAATTTCTACTGTACCTAAATATGTAGAGACCTTTAAGTCTGAAGGCTATTGAAGGGGTGTAAATTCAGGTACAGTTAGTATTTATCTATACCTGGAGGGCTCAGAATTAAAAAGAAAAATCACAAACATTTGAAGTGGGATTTGAACTTGAGTCCCTGATTCTTAGCCCATTGCTCTAACCAATAGACTATGCCTTTGCTCTGTATAGATGTCTGTGTGGCCATTTTATAAGATGCATGTTCCTATGCGGTCACACAGGTGTTTATGTCACTTGTTTTTCCCCATTCATAATTCTGAAGTTTCAGGTTGTAAAATGGATGTTCACCCTGGATGTTTCCAGTACATGGATGTCCATCTCACATGTATTCTAGAACAGGTGTATCCTGTTGCTATTTATTTCATTTGAGATACCGCATTGGGCCCCAATGGGCCTCTAAGTGGGTTACAAGTTAAAAATTAAAACAAAAGAAGAAAAATTGATGAGAAGGAGGGGAAGAAGTGGAAACAGAGTGTGAAGGCTACTACTACTACTTATCATTTCTATAGCGCTACTAGACATACGCAGCACTGTAAACTTGAACATGAAGAGACAGTCCCTGCTCGACAGAGCTTACAATCTAATTAGGACAGACAAACAGGACAAACAAGACATAAGGGAATATTAAAGTGAGGATGATAAAAATGGTCTATGGACTTTTCCTTTAGGAAGCCGTCCAAACCTTTTTCACCTCTCTACATCTTTATCCATTTTTTTCTTCCACTTGAGAGTGTGAAGGGCGGGCGAGGAAGATATGAGGTTACTATATGTGAGATGGATGTCCATTTGAGATGTTCTGAGTTGGATGCCTTTTCTAAAATGTCCTCCATGTCTCTGTTTGCTGTAGCAAAGTGGAGCTGTGTATATCAAAAACCACCCAAATAACTAATCATCTCTTTACATAAGTACATAAGTAGTGCCATACTGGGAAAGACCAAAGGTCCATCTAGCCCAGCATCCTGTCACCGACAGTGGCCAATCCAGGTCAAGGGCACCTGGCACGCTCCCCAAACGTAAAAACATTCCAGACAAGTTATACCTAAAAATGCGGAATTTTTCCAAGTCCATTTAATAGCGGTCTATGGACTTGTCCTTTAGGAATCTATCTAACCCCTTTTTAAACTCCGTCAAGCTAACCGCTAGTGCAGTAATGCCAACACAGCCCATTCAAGTGAATGGGCTGTGTCGGTATTGCCGTGTGGCTTTGTAAAAGGGGTGGGGTGGGGGGTAAAATTACTTCCTCTAGAATATCATTAAAGATATGGAGCATCATACACAAGAACTGACCTCTATATTAGTTTTCAAGGAGATTTTTGTGGTACAATCATAAGCCAACTCACTATTTTTTTTTTTTTCAAAAAGCATATATAAAGTGTGAATATCCAAAATCCAAGTAATTTGAATTCAATAAAAAACAACATATCTTTCAGCTGAAGAAAACATATGCCTCTTTATAGGGCCATTTTACTAAGATGTGGTAGACCTACTGCAAGCAAAAACAGCGCTACTGCAGGACGTGCTGAGACGTCCCGCAGTAATGATCGGCTTAGCACGTGCTAATCTAGCGATGGAAAATATTTTTTTTTATTTTCCTGCATGGGAGGCTTGTCTGGGGACAGAGAGTAGGCATGCCTGCGCTAAATGTGTAGCGTGGGCACTTTATCGCGTGCTACTCAATTAGCATGGGAATAGTGCAGGAGCCCTTACCGCCCCCTAAATAGGTGGTTGTAAGAGTTCCCGCGGCAATGGTCACAGGCTAATGGGGAAATTAGCATGTGGCCATTACAAAAAAACCCTCCCAAACACAGCCATTTACTGCCACGCTAAAAGTAGCCACAGTACGTCAGCCACTTTTTGTGTAGCTTAGTAAAAGGACCCCTATGTTTTATTTTAGCAGAGACATCCAGTGTAGCTCACATACCACCAACACAATCATATTTAAAGCCACTCTGTATCAGGGCTCATTATTTGACCCAGCCCAGGTCCAACTCATTCAACAACGTTGACATTGGAGCTAGGTTAAATAGTGAGCCCTGATATAGAGTGTATAGAGAAGCTACGTAGCTTGAAACACAATCTTATGTATTCTTTGCAGAATTGATTTCAAGTATATAACAAAGTTTGGGGTCCATTGTGGGCATATTATAATATGTCTTTGCAGCTTGCAAATAATAACACAGCGGATGCAGCTGTGGAGTCTATTTGTTAGAGAAGTTCATTAATCTGAGCTTTATGGTCTTCTGTCATGTCATTGATCTATTTACTGATTAACATCTGTTTTTTCACCATTTATTGGAAAGTGAAATAGCGTGTATTCCAGGCACTGTATTGTTTGCTATTTTATGCCTGACAGTTTGTCAAATGAAAATTTTTAAAAAATGTACTCACTGTATGTAAAATGGATTGAGGCTATGACAATATATTGTCATAACTGTTAAACTCGGAAAGATCTATATGTTTTGATATGGAACCTAATTTTTAAAATAGCTATTTCTGTGAGGTAAATTAATCACTATGTAGTTTATGCCTTGATAAATTTTAATTTTATACAACATAATTAATCAGTTCCTCACCTGAATTTGAAAGAACAAAATAATAAAACCAAACCTTGTTTAGTATGTTAACAAGCATCTGGAGCGTTGGATATCTGGAAATGATGATGAATTATTCTGAAAATAGTTTTAGGAGAAGATGAGGGGGAAGCAGGACAAGAAGCAGGCTTATCATGAAATGACAGGGGGCAAGATGGAGCCACAAGGACAATGTAGGGGTAACACCTGTCCACAGCTTATTTGGGTGGCTGAAGCCTACATTTCCAGTTAACAAGAGAAAATATGAAGCTACTGATATCCTTGTATAGATGACTTCTGTATACTTACATGTATAAATTTGTAACCTTAGACTAGGAAGGAAAAGACTTCAGACGCCTAGTATTGTAATTGTAGGCAGACATAACAGAACTGCTTTAGCATTGAGAAGTTTTGTCTAAAAAACTTCCCTGTCTTTTATCTTCAACAACTACCAATATAATTCCTTCAACACTTTTTTTGTCTTTCCGCAAACTTTTTTTTTTTTACTCATTATATAAATGTATGAAAAAGGCAACTTAACTTTCATAGATCACTAGCTCAACAGGTTGGGTGACTAATAATCATATGGATTGGCAACAGCCCACTGAGCTCCTGAAGAAGCAGTTTCGCAACTATCACTTCAGGACACAAAAAATGTCTCCAATGTTCTTTTTGCACTATTATCATTGAATGTACTGAATTTAGGAACCCTAAGGATGGGAAAATTTACTAGCTGCAATATGCCACTATATGCAATACAGACCACGTTGTATATGCCGTGTTGTGACCCTGTAATAAACTATATATTGGGAAAACAACTCATCGCCTTTCTACAAGGTTGTGTAAACACAAATCAAGTATTACTCATGGTAAAGTTGGGGCACCATTAATGGCACATTGCAAGCATTATCATCATCAGTTTGACTCCCTGAAATGTTGGGCTATCACTCATGTAAAATAATCTATTCGTGGATCTGATAGAGATAGATTATTGCTCCAGCAAGAACAGCACTGGATATGTCGCCTCAATACTATTGAACCAGACGGACTCAATACTTCAACGGGCTGCATTTTTAGGATTTTCATTTTGTCAATTGTTTAATGGTGATGTCAGCATTTTTGTGATTGGTCCACGCTATATGAACCGCAATTGGTTCAGGCTGACTATGTCCCTTTAAACCTTTGGCGCCATTTTTGTGCTATTGGTCCACATTATACAACTGGGATTGGTTCAAGTTGACAGTGTCTCTTTAGATTTTCGGCACCATTTTGCGTGCGCCGCCTGTCAGAAGTGAGCATGTGTAGTTGAGCACAGCATTAGTATGCTTCCCAAAAATATTTCTTTCAAATACTTTGGTACATACATTTTCAATTTTGGATTTATTGGAACTGTACAACAGACAACAGCCATACACACAGCTATGCTATTTGCAGTGTGTCCAAAGCTAAGTATTTGTTTTTTTTCTATATTCATATTGATAAGACACTCGAGATATATATACAGTTTTGACACATGTGATTGTTTGGTAGATAATATAATGGATTATTAAAGTTTTGCATATTTTTGGATCTACCTTACAAGATCTTTTTCGCGAGGTTTTTCTTGACCTATGGTTACTTGTTGACCGATCACATTAGAAAATGACTATAATCTAAGAGAGCCTAATATTGCTGAACTTGGTCGTTATGAGATCTTTTCCTGTATTTCCATATTGTATTGTATCATATGTATACCATTGTTTAGAAGAAATTATATTGACAGTTGTTGAAGATAAAAGACAGGGATGTTTTTTAGACTTGTGATGAAACTGCTCGGTGTTAATGCAGTTCTGTTATTTCTGCCTACAGTTATAATACTGAGCATTTGAAGTCTTTTCCTCCCTAGTCTAAGGTGACAAATCTATATATTTCACAATACTTAAATGTATAAAAGTAATCTGTACAAGGCTATCAGTAGTTTTATATTTTCTCTTGTTCACTGGGTACTGTAAATGAGCCCGCTGTGCCAGTATGTGGGGGAAGGCAGCCTCCTCCCCCCTGATTAGCCAGAACCCCACAAAATGCCAGCAGTTGAGACTTTAAAATATTTTTTTATTTTCCAAGTTCATGACAAACACTTCAGTTAATTGCTCAGTCTTTTAGGACACGGCTCCCCCTACTTAGCCAGTTATCAAGCCCAACAGCCTTATAACATCAGGGCATTTAGTACCTTCCTGGTTTTGAGAGGCTCCTCCTGGCCCTCATGCCTTGAGACCTTCTCTCCCAGGCACCAGGCACACCTAATCAAGTGGCACACATTAGGCATTTGGCTTCCCCCCTCAAGCAACAAACATTAAGCATCTGGCTTCCCCTTCCTAAACAAGCCTTTCCAATTTCCACAGAGTCTCTCCAAACTAATCAGGTTTAAGCTTGGGGGAACCCGGTTGGGTAATTCTTCCAGCCACCTCCCAACAGTCAAGGTTTCCCCAAAGCAAACAGTTCTCACCCACGAAAAACAGGCTTCTCTATTCAAGCAGGGTTTAAATCAAAATAACTTCCAACCAAGATGTTCAAACCTTCAGGTACTGCACTCCTCAGGGCTCTCAGGCTGCCATTTCATTCTGGTTTCTTCTCCCTGCTCAGCCTGATTAATCCCCCTCTTCCATCCAATCCTCCTCCTGCTTCTCACCACACCCCCCTCTATTACAGGTGGGCTGCATGATATACTGATTGCGGGTCCAGGGAACTGGGCTCCTTCATTCTCCCTCCCTCTTGTGGTCAGAGACGGTATATGGCCAGCTTGTCTATCCCTTGGGCTCTCACTGCTGGGACTGGAAATGCATTCTGGGAGATGTAGTTTAGGGTTTTGTCGCTTCATTTTATACATCTGGGATGTAGCCTTGTCACAGTATGTTGTGAGGAATTTAAAATAACAAGATAGCAGCCAGTTTGTGGTTTTTGAGATTGAAGCCTACACTTGCCAGCTTGAACCACACTATGGGTTGCATTATGAATCACATTGTCATGGATTCCCAAAGCACTGCATGATGGACTTTTGTGTCCTTTGCCAAGAACATGTTGTTTGTGTGATCAGACACTGAATAGGTAATTGTTCCTTATTCTTGGGTGAATATGGGCCCTGGGGATTTCCATAAGCTATGTTTAGGCCCAGAAGACCTTGGGAGCAACAGTGCATGCACATCAGCATTGATACCAGATTTCATCCTATGTAATGTCCATCACCATGTCAGGCTGTAGCTCATGCACTGTCCATGTGAACCCCCATACCTGATTGGCCCAGACAGATTTTAATGTTACCAACTCATCTAGTCAGAGAACTGTTGTTATGTTCTACATATTACCCTGATGCTTCAGTACAAGCTATCACTTCAACACAAAACACAACAAGGGACACCAGAGAGGAAGAACCCCCAGGGAGCTCCACAGAAGGTAAGAGACACCCGAAAGGGAGATGCAGTATAGAAAGAAAGAATAAAAAGCTCTTGTATTGTACTTTCTGGTACTCTGTGAACTCTTATACTAAGAAAGACCTTGCACTTTGCAAGGTCTGAGTACATTAGCACAGAGTACTCTGACATGTACCGGATTAGAAGTACAAGCAATGTACTGTACTGAGTAAGATCCAGTACAGAGCAGCATCTCAGCAAAAACTAATAGTGGCCAAGATAGTGGCCAAAATAGTGGCATTCAACATGCAGAGCTTCATTGCTAAGCCAGCCTTCTCATAGATGCCAGAAACCCGAAGACACTGAGGAGCAGAGGTATTCAATCAGTAGGAGCAAAATAAGCACTATATAAAGCATTATATACAGCACTGTATGTTCCTATATAACAAAGATATATGGGATTATAATACTTGGCATTATCCAATATTAACAATCTAACTTTAGAATACAGTCTCTGACTTATTTCATCTTTCATGCTAAAGCCTTAATAGGGCTCAGCCTTGCATCAGACAAGAGAACATTGCCAAGCGTGCCAGTGTACCAGAATAACAGTGTTGTTATCAGCACCAACGTCATGGCCAGACCAGCCAAGGACTCTTGGAACTTCCCTTGCGGCTGGAGAGATGCTGTGGCTGGCAAAACTGCACATTGTTTATGAAACACTGGCTCATTGTCAAGGTGACCCCTTCAAAATGGTGTCAGAAAAACAATATTGGGGCTTCTCAAGTCATAACATTTGGGATAAACAAAGTTATTTGGCATCAACAACAAGGCCAGAATGTATGTCACTAAAACAGCTGCAGCTCATGATTTCTGTATAAAAGAGGGTCATATCTGAGGCAAAGGGCTGATATTTTGCATTCATCCAAAGTGCAGCCCTGCGTTGCATCTGACTGATCATCTGAGGAACACTTTGCCATCTGCTGGATGTCCCTTCAGGTTGTATAGTTGCCTTGTATAGTTGTTTCAAGTGCTGTGGGTTTAGAGTAGCTGGCTTACTTAAGAGCCTATTTAAGGATTTATGTTCATTTACTCTGAGCTGTTTCTAGGATAAGACTATTTCTGTTCATGACTCTCGCCTTTTCATTTTGCTTTGCTGCTATTGTAAAAAAGAAGCTCTCTATTCTTATAATACCCTTGGATGTTGAGTTAGTTCTGTTATTGTATGGTCATCGTGAATTTGGGTCTAAAAGGGAACAATTGCTTTCCAGACACTACTTTGTCTAATGCCAGAACATGGTAGAATCACATTCTGCTGTAATCCATAGTAAGTGCCACATTCCCAATAACACCCCAAAAAGGGGTGTGTTATCTGCGTATGTCCCACAAATCTAGATAACTTTGTGCATTCAGCCAAGGCTGATCTAGGAGCTAACTGAGAATCACACTGGTTTAGAGTCCAGAAGGGGTAAGAAGACCACCTGCCCTGAGTTGTTCTACCAGACTGGAGTTTCCACATGCATACTAAACTTTGAGTGGGGATGGTTGTTTTATTTTCTTTATCCTAGGGCAGTGGTTCCCAAACCTGGTCCTTGCGGCACCCCAGCCACTCAGGTTTTCAAGATACCCACAATGAATATTCATGAGAAAGATTTTCAAGTAGTGGAGGTACTGCATCCAAATCTCTCTCATGAATATACATTGTGGATAGCCTGAAAATCTGACTGGCTAGGGTGCCTCCAGGACCAGGTTTGGGAAGCACTGGCCTAGGGCTAGACAGAGATATTACTAAGTTGCTAAGTGTAATTCAGGACTATTGGTGCATGATTATCTTGGATTATTCTTGTTCTATGTGGAAAGACTAACATCCCCCCTCCTCTTTTACAAAGCCATGCTAGCAGCTGCTGGTGCAGTAATGCCAGCACAGCCCATTCAAAGTGGGCTGTGCCACTATTACACCGTGGCTTTGGGAGGTTAGGTTTTACTAGAAACAATTATTAGTTGTGCTGATAATTGCCACTGATTGTGATTACATGTTTGTAATAATTACACACACACGGTGAGGCAAAAAAGTAACCCCCTATAGTTTTTTTGCCGTTTTTCTGCAACCGCTTCAAATTTCAATGAGAAATTTTATGTACTTATTTAGTCATCACACTTATATATTACAATTAAACAACATTTAATTATCGTAAGCTATGTTGATATTACTGACATTTTAACATTACTACCACTGTTCCCTCTAAGCTGAGCAGGAGTCCTCCACCTACAGTTCTTCCAGTGGGGGGCAGTGTTTCACTGTCACATTTCAATACTGAAGGACAGGCAAGCTCTGCAGGACTCCAGGGAACCTGTCTGGCCCTAGTGATTGAAAACACAATATTGAAGCACCACCCCCAACTGACAGTAGTACAGTTGGAGGACACCCACTCAGATTAGAGGGAACAGTGGTTACTATCAATTTTTGCTCATTAAAAATGTTCAAGCAAAAACCCAGTAAAATAACATCATTCAAATGATACAGTTAACAATGCATCAGAATTTTGCAGTCATTGTGAATGTTCAAAATCTCCACTCCAATAATACCAGCCTTCAGTCACTTTGGGAAGTTCTTAACAGTCTTGTTGATTGGTCCCTGTGGCAGGCTGTGGAAGGCATCATCATATTTGAAAGATTCCACTGATTTTATGTTGAAACTGGATGCTTGTCCTGTTGGTGACACTGTCTGTCTTCTGGTCACAGCTGATATTGAAGTTCTCTACACCAATTTTCCTCAAGAAGCTTCTCTGCAGGTGATCTGGGAAGCTCTGGACACTCATGGCCAAATACATCCACCACCAGATTACCTTCTCCATCTATTATGTCTGGTTCTCACAAAAAAACTTTTTCATGTTTCAGAATTTTTTTCAAATAAAAGGTACAGTGATGGGTGCAACGGTCACTCCAGATGTGGCAAATCTCTAGGTAAGTGACTTTGAATGCAAGTTTTGAAAGCTAATTTCCCTTGTTTTGAAAGCTCATTTCCCTTTTAGGTCTTCTGTTTTCATTTGGAAACACTATATAGATGACTTTTTATGTTGTAGGGTAGTGATGTATCCAGCCTTAAGGCTATTTTCATCTGGCGTAATGGATGCAATAAGAATTTGAAGTTCACTTATCAATTCGATGCCCACTAGATTCCCTTCCTGGATCTTAACTTTTCCAAAGTGGGAACCTCATTTAATTATACAATTTTTAGAAAGGCCAATGATAGAAATACCCTGCTTCATTTTCAAAGTGGTCACCCACAAAAGTTTAGGGAGAGCATCCCAATTAGACAATTTTTGAGACTTAAGCATATTTGTTCTTCTACAACTGAATTCAAATACCAAGCAAGAGATATGTTCGGCAGATTTATCCAGCACAGATATCCCTATTCAGTGGTGAAGAAGGCCTACAAAAGGGTCCACTGGGCAGCTAGAAAACATCTACTATTACCTTCCAGTTCTGATGTTAATGGCAGGGTCACCTGCATGCTTCCAAACTTGCCAGGTACTGACAGAATTAGATCTTCAGTTTTATGACATTGGTCAGTTTTAAGTATCCACCAAAATTTACAATCACCTGCCTTGTTTGCTTTCCAGAGAGGTGTACTGCTATGGATTTTTACAGCCTGCTTCACTGACACAGACTACTCAATAATTACTGTGGATTCTTTTGGATTCGTATTAGGTAAATGAGACCTTTATTAGAGGTTCTAAAATCTACAATGATTAAGCTATATACACACAATGATTAGCTATATAACTAAATAGAAACTATACCTATCTATAAACAATCATTACATCACTGGTCTCTACATCCAAGCAATGCTAAGAGTTCCTAGACCAGGAAAAGAAGCAATAATACACTATAAACAATCATCACTGGTCCTTACATCCTCCAGGCTCTTATCATTAGCTGGGGGGCCCTGTTCACAGCGAAAGCCAGGAGCTTCTTTGACCAGGAGTCTGGTTCTACATGGTGCGTCCACCCATAGATGGGCTTCCCAATTCACTGCCAGAGGTCCCCCTTTTTTATTAGGTTTAGAACTCATGTTCAGAGCTAAGGAAAATTACAGAATGCTTGAGAAACAAGCCATACTGTGGGAATGTGATCACATGTTTCCCAGTCCAGGTGGCCAATCTGAACTCGAAAACAGGCTCCACCTCCCCCTTCACGTACCAAATTAATTAGAGCTGTGTCTTATCTTCTACATTCCAACTTATTTTCACACAATCAAAGTTAAACAATAATTTTTAAACAGAATTACTTCTAATCAAAAATACAGACCTCAAGTGCACTGGTCGGTCAAGGCAGAGTTGAAAAACAATCTTTAAAATTCACTTTTATTACAAGAGGTAAGAATGTGAAAGACTTGTTAGTTCCATCATATCTTCCATATGCTTCAACCTTGTCTGCTGATGTCTCAGTAAGAGGACATTATCCTTGCACTTGTTGCAGTATTTGTGCAATTTAATTTTCAGGCTCAATTGTAACATTGAATCAACATTTCATCTCCTTGAAGACACGTTCCTCTTGCACCTCAATTCATGTTATCCATTCAATCTGGTGCCCTTGTAGTCTAGTCTATGTGGGCAAAACTATGCGTTCTGTTAAAATCAGGAGTTTGAAACACAAGCGCCGGTTGAAATGCCGAGATACTGCCACCCCCCTGGTGGAACATTGTATAGAATATCAACATACTTTTGAACAACTGAGATTTGTGGTGTTAGAACAACTGTTTCAGTAACCTCAAGGGGGTGACTTAGATGCTTCATTACGCTGGGTGTCTGAATAGGCTGTTGGATGGTTAATTGCTATAGCTTTCTCTTTGATCTCACTATTTTTGCTAATTTATTCTTTCTTTATTTTTTTCTTGTTTATTACTTATTTTTTTGTGTTGAGATATTCCACATGACTAATTTCCATGATGACATGTTTGTCTCATTGTAATAAGTAACGTCACTACATTGACATGAAGCTCGTCTTTTAGCAAAATTTGAGTTGGCGGTGTCTTAACACAGTTACCCGCCATGTTGGCTGTGTGCCAGTGTGGAAACATAGTTTTTGTGAGTAACACTAGTTTAAAGTTTGTTACTTTCAGCTCTTTTAAATAGTAGTGGCAGGTTTTATTGATCCAGTTTTCTTTGTTCTTTACAGCGACTGCTTGCTAATCCCTCGAGGCAGGTCTGATTTGACCGAAACACCTGTCCTATGTAGGAGGCGTTGAGAGTAGTTCAAGAGACATACAGTGCTGTATCCACTTGAGTGGTTTAAGAAACAGTCACTACTTTTTCATATTA